>NC_142929.1:6070167-6090167 GCF_046866305.1 Octopus bimaculoides
GTGTGTGTGTATGTGTGTGTATGTATATAATATATATTATACACACACACACACACACACACAAACACACACACACACACACACACACACACACACACACATAACATGTCGCTGTGTGGTAAGTAACTTGCTTCTCAACCACATGGTTCCGGGTTCAGTCCCACTGTGTGGCACATTTGGCAAGTGTCTTCTACTATAGCCTTGGGCCGACCAAAGCCTTGTGAGTGGATTTGGTAGACGGAAACTGAAAGAAGCCCGTCGTATATATATATTAAGGTTACGATGACGAGGGTCACAGCTGATAAATCAACGGAACAACTTGCTCGTGAAATTAGCGTGTAAGTGGCTGAGCACTCCACAGACACCTGTACCCTTAACGTAGTTCTCGGGGAGATTCCACGTCACACAGAGTGTAACAAGGCTGGCCCTTCGAAATACAGATACTACTCATTTTTGCCAGCTGAGTGGACTGGAGCAACATGAAATAAAGTGTCTTGCTCAAGGACACATTACGTCGCCAGGAACTGAACTCACGACCTTACAATCGTGAAGAAAATGCCCCTAACCACTAAGCCACGCACCTTCACTATACATATATATGTGTGTGTGTGTGTGTGTGTGTGTGTGTGTGTGTGTGTGTGTGTGTGTGTGTGTATGCATGTGTGTGTGTGTGTGTGTCTTTGTTTGTTCCCCACTATCGCTTGACAACCGATGTTGGTCTGTTTACCAACCCGTAACTTAGCGGTTCGGCAAAAGACGCCGACTGAATAAGTACTAGGCTTAGAAATAATAAGTCCTGGGGTCGATTCGTTCGACTACAGGTGGTGCTCCAGCATGGTCGCACACAAATGACTGAAACAAGTAAAAGAATAAAAGAATATATATGTATGTGTGTGTGTGTGTGTATGTATGTATGTATATATATATATATATATATATATATATATATATATATATATATATATATATATGTATATGTATATATATACATTATGTACACACACCTGTGTGTGCATGCATGTGTGTGTATGTGTTTGTGTGTGTGTGTGTGTGTATGTGTGTGTGTGTGTGTGTGTGTGTGTGTGTGTGTGTGTGTGTGTGTGTGTGTGTGCGTGCAAGGGTAGTTAGGTATATAAGGCAGTGGGTGGTTAAGCTGCACGGTTTACAAACACTCGGTTATAAAATTATTATTATTATTATTATTATCATTATTATTATTATTCTGTTTATTCTGAAAGACTCTCGGATAGTTCTTAATTACCGGTTATTCTTTACCTGAAAGCAGACAATAACAAATCACCGAAGGTTTCGAGTAGTGCCTTCCCCTGTGACTCAAAGAGACAATACTCTCCTTAGAATGCGAGCTGTACCCAACAATGCTGTCTTCTGGATCACCTCGAGCCTGACTGCAGCTCCAATATTCTTAATATGCTTTTCAAAGCCCTTGGAAACTGTTCCTAATGCTCCAATTACCACCGGTATCACCATTACTTTCCTCATGCCCCATATCTTTCCTATCTCGTCCCACAGTGACTCGTATTTCTCAATCTTCTCAGTTCCTTTACATATCACCCTCGAATCGCCTGCAGCATCTATTATCTTTACTTTTTTTTCATTTTTATGGATGAGCATGATATCTGGCTGTCTCGCTTCTATGACTTGGTCACACTGCATTTTAAAATCCCAGAATATTTTATAATGCTCTTTTTCCATTACTCTCTCTGGCTTGTGTTCATACCACTGTTCGGTTCTCTCGTGGTTTCCTTTACCGCACAACAGCCAGTGGATATTATTATTATTATTATTATTATTATTATTATTATTATTATTATATAGAAAACAGGCAGGTGTTACTGTAAAGGTGGCAGTGGGAGTAGCACCAGCAACAGTGACGGAAGCTATGGTAGCAGAAGCCACAACAACGACAACTATCGCAAGAAAACCAGAGCAAACAACACCAGAAGAAAACATACAAGACACGGACACCTCCATGCATCCAAGTGATGATGAGAGGGAAGTCCAAAAGTCTAACAAAACAAGAAAGAGACACAGAAAAAAATGGAGAAAGCTAAGAAACGGCAAACACAGGCACACCACGATCACCAGCATCATCACAAACACCCGCAACGGAATCAAAAACACAATAAACTTTAAAAAGAAAAATGTCACTACAACAACAACAACCGTCCGCGTAGCAGCGGAATTTCTTGCCAGTGATGACGAAACTTCTTACACCATCAACTACAGATTCGCCCGCAGCACAGTAAGAATGACAGCAGCAGTAACAACAACAACAACAACAACAACAACACCGACAGAAAGAACGTCAACTGAAATACCTTTCAGAGCAACAATAGCAAAAGCCAACATCAGAACAGTTCCGACCTCTACCACTACAGACAAAAGTGGCCCTCCGTCTTCTGTAGACCTACCAGCACGCAATAAGCTTCAAGCTCACATTATACATGCACTTTTCCCCCTTGATTTAAGCCGAGATCTTGTGCGACAAAGGTAAAAAGAAACCGTTCAAATTATCTTGTCTACTCTACGCACAAAGCCCGAAATTTTTGGGAAGGGGGCAAGTCGATTAGATCGACCCCAGTACGCAACTGGTACTTAATTTATCGACCCCCGAAAGGATGAAAGGCAAAGTCAACCTCGGCGGAATTCGAACGCAGAATCTAAATACAGACGAAATAACGCTAAGCATTTTGCCTGGCGTGCTAACCTTTCTGCCAGCTCTCCGCCTTAAAAATAAATTAAGTATAATTTTTCTACTCAAAGCACAAAGCCAGACATTTTTGGGGAGGGAGTCAGTCGATTAGATCGACCCTGGAAGGATAAAAGGTAAAGTCGACCTCGGCGGAATTTGAAGTCAGAACGTAAAGACAGACGAAATACCGCTAACCTTTCTGCCAGCTCGCCGCCTTCGTTCAAATGATCTTTGTTAGATCAAAGAGAAACATATGCAACAAAAAGTCTGTCCCAAATTGAGAGCCTACTTGAAGGAAAGCAGAAAAGAAGTTAGTTATCAAAGACCAACATGCTCGCGATTACAATAACGATATAAGCAACAAATCACAAATACGACATCCACATTTGTTGAAAAAAAGCCGCAATAATTTTGCACCAACCCAATAAGAGAAATCATTAGGTTGATATAGTCGACTGTACCTCTCCTACAAAATCTCTAGCCTTGTGCCTGCTTAAGAAATTGTTGTTGTTTTTGCTGCAGTGCTGTTAATGTTACTGCTTGCCACTCTTGTTTGGAAACTATTTTATCTGTTACAAAACCAACCCACAAATTTGACAGCTGAAAATGGCTGTTTAACATAAGTGTAAATTTTTTCGATTCGGTCTTCGCTGACACTTAAACAACTTTAGATCTAAGAGTACATGCTGACACTGACGTCATTTTTGGTCTATTTCATGGCAAGACTTGGTGGTTGTGGTTGATGACAATAACGATGTTGTCTTGCAATATACTAACACAATTACGTACCTTATAACACCGAGATAATATTTGAAAAAGAATGGAGTATCAAGTTTCGCAGATGGCTTAAAGGTGGTGGGTAAATTATCTGGGCCTTTAATATTTTAAAGCGATATAGCGATCTCTTTGCTATAAAACCCCACCTCCACCCAAAATGCAACTTGTACCACCAAAGATAATATTTGAATTAAGTCTCATGTTTCGTTGATAGAAAAAGGTTCCCCTTTTCATTTATAGTTTATAAGATGGATTAACCCTTTGTGTCTTAATTTTTATTAATACTTTTAATACTGCACTAACTTATTTTGGAAGCCTTATCAGACGTTTAATCGCCGTTTGTTCGCTGTTCAGCACGACTTGTTGAAAGGTGCTGAGACGAAAACGCTCGCTTGTATATATTCGAAGTGACATGCTTCGAATAACAACAGCTGTGCAATCTGTTTAGGCGTTTGTATTGACAACAGGATCTGTTCTCCAAGACGGAGAAACTAAATGGTAACGACACTGGCAGCAGAAATGATAACAATATCGAGAGTTGCAGTGCGGTGAACTCCTCGTTTCCTTCTCTGACATGCATAGTAAGAGAGGAGTCTACCACACTGCCGCCATCTTCTTGATTTTCGTTTCCTTACGAGTAACAGAACAAATGGAAAAAAAAAAGAAAACAATAAATAAACGACATGGTTAGGAGTTGCTGGAGAAGACCATAAAAACCACACGAAAGTCATGTTCGGTCGTGTGAAGAAAGGAACGTTGGTTGAGGCAACGGAGTGACCTTTGTTGCCAGTGCTTCTGTTCGCCTTGAATGCTGACTTTAAAATCTCTTTATCAACGAGATGAACCAACGCTGAAGCCTCTACACGATAGCTCTATAAACGGGAAATAACAGCCAAATCGCCCTCAGCACAAATCGTGCTGTCTCTAAAAAATAAAGATACTTAAGATAAGGCAGGACAGAGTGCATATGACTTAAAGAAAGCTGTGATGAACTTTTTTACTCGTTGAGAGCCAACTGAGGGATAAGAAAGAACATTCTCCTCCTCCTCTTCATCATCATCATCGTCATCATCATCAACAATAATGAAAAGGTCTGCCAAGTAACATGTACAGCGGTAGAGAACGACTAGAATTTGTTTATAATCAACATTTTGTGGTCATTTGTAAAGGAACACTATCGAATAAGCAATTTCTCCCGACGAAAGAAAAGTAATAAACTGCAGCTTCGATATTTACTGTGCATGCTGCGAAACCCCATCTCTTGCAGCAGTGTGGCTTTTGAAAGACACGGTCTGCTCCATCTAGTTTTCCACGAACGAATCTAGCACCGAGTGTACCGCGACTGAGTATACCACAAGCAATGCCGATAAGTAACTTCGTTTTTGAGACACGACAGGCCCCGGCTTTGTGTGCATGTATTATTGTTGGTTATCTCACTTCTTTTGCAGGAAGGAATCGCAAAAACATTTGTACTGCTGCAGCAAGCTGTAAGACTGGGTTTTCCCTCACATGTCAGTGAAGTCTTAAAAGACGGCCTATTTCTCCGACTGTATGTGTGTGTCAGTATTTGTTCCAGTCCACCTCCTTACCGCCCGCCAAGAGCAGATTGCTAACTGAGGGCATATCCGTGGCAAATAACGAACGACACTGTGTCGTCTGTAAGTTGCACTGTCTCCAGAAAACAGCCGACTCTTAAATTTTCTTTGCAGACCCTTTGCTCAGCGTTGAAGTATGTGACAGCATCACTACACCCACCGCCGCTGGAAGGGCAACGGTGGTTGTTGTTTTCGTCGTCGCCATTGTCAGCAGACGGTAGTAATATTCCATTAGCGAAACGTACGTGCGATTAGATCGAAGTCTATTCTATGAGCTCTTTTTGGGGGTCATTGTTTTCAAGATAGACTGCTATCGAAATTAATGACCACCATGAACTCTTGTAACGCCAATTGTTAAGTTTTCACTCTTGAAAAATCACTAAATCGTCCTCATCCACCCGTAGGTACGCATACGACGGAAATTGTCGACGATACGAGATTGATCCAGATAATGGTTATATGCTTGTTTTAATGCTTAAGTCAAGGGAAGGAAACCCATTCATTAAAGAATGGTGAAACTGAGATATGACTTATAAATTAAGATATAGAATTAGCGAATATATTTCTCACCAGAAAAAAAAAAAACTGACTTGTGACTAGTCCAGAGTTACTTCATGCAGCTGAATGTGCAGTCATGTGTTCATCTAGCGGTATGCAGCTGATCTGCACGTTTCCTCTAGGAATGTTCTTTACCAAGTTTCCGAGGCAGCTGGTATGTTAACTACAAACAAATTAGAATACTAAAAAGTAAGTGCCACCAGCTGGCAGACAAAAAGCATGGAAATGATGGAAAATGGTCCACGCCTCAGGTATCTATCGCTGTTAACAAGACAAATGCTAAAGGAAGAAATTCTTTTCTACTCTAGGCACAAGGCCCGAAGTTTTGGGGGAGGGGGCCAGCACGTCGCCTTGTGCCAAAGGAAGAAATTGGAGCCATTCTTATTGCGACACTGAAGGTGAAATTCTCGGACCACCACAAAACACACTTTAGATACAACATGAAGAGAGCACGGTCGCTTCAATGAAGCTCGAAAGTCGGAGGTCGGAAGGAAATCAGATTCATCTTAGATCTCTTTATAATGCAGAATGGCACGGCTCGGAACCCTCGGAAGGAACTGTAATTGGCCTCGGTAGGAGTATGGTTAGAAAGCAGAAATTAGAGGAATTGAAGGAAAGAGCATTGCTTGCAAGAGACGTTCCAGTTAAATTTGACTCGACATGAGGAAATTTTGGCAGTTTGGTCAATATCAAGTGGTGTTTGATATTTCTTAGACGTTGGAGCGAGCTAGTTTGTTCGCCCCGATAACAGACGAATCTTCGATTCGCTTCGTGTGAGACCGGTGTCTGTACGCTGTTGCAGACGAGTTAGTCGATGGAAAAACGTAGAACTTTCTAGATGGGCGGGAAGCTGAAAACCGAACTGCACATTGCAGATAACAAGTTTATACGTCAGCGAGTGCACGCGTGCTACTTTGGAGATGTCATCGGGAACGTTTTCTGGCGATTAAATTTTCCTAGAAGTGTGACGGCAATGAAACCTTTAGGCGGCAGGCTTACTGCTGCTGCCAATACCTTGAAACGCAGACAAATCTGCAGCGGAGGACGTTAAACCAACTTGTTTTGTTAGTTTTTCTTTTATAGCCAATTATTTGCTCCTGTACCACAAAGCAAAAACAAATGCAACTTGTAACTCCCGAGATAATATCTGAAGAACAATTGAGTTTCAGATTTCGTTCACAGAAAAATAAGATCGTTGACCCTTTTTCTTTTTTCATCTTTCTTTTGCAACATATAAGAAGATTGTTTAACTCTTTGAAGTTCAACTTTTACATATTCTAGTGCAGCTTCAGAATACTTTGGCCAATTTTGATAAGAATATCTGATGTTTAATTATCCAGCATTTTGTAGATGTACTTTAAGCTGGTCCAACGAGTAGCAAGTTAATTAAAACCAATCGGAAATTCTTTTATCATTAAATCTTTTTCCAAGTTTCATTCATTCGAATACGGTCATGCTGGAGCACAGCCTTGAAATATTTTTAGTCGAATGAATCGACCCCAGTACTTTTTTTTGTTTTTGTAAAGTTTGGTACTTATTCTATCGGAGTCTGTTGTCGAACTGCTAAGTTATGGGGACGTAAACTCACCAACAACGGTTGTTAAGCGGTGATGAGAGATATATACAGACACAATATCTCATGCACATGCACACACAGACACACACACACACACACACACACACACACACACACACACACAAGTGCTCGCGTGCGCGACGGGGTTTCTTTCAGTTTCTGTCTACCAAATCCACTCACAAGGCTTTGGTCGGTCCGAGGCTATAGTAGAAGACACCTGCCCAAGGTGCCACGTAGTGGGACTGAACTCAGAACCATGTGGTTGGGAAACAAACTTCTCACAGCCACTCTGGCGCCTAATTATTCGACTCTCTGTTGTCCAAAGGATGCTACTTAAAGGGATGCCGCGTATATTGTTGGTTATTCTCTCAACTTTTGAAATGCGCTGCGATAAAAATAATATCGTCCTTAGTGTTATTAACCCATTAAGTCCCAGAGTACTTAAATTTCTGAATATTATTTTTAAATTTTTACAGATGATTAAAAATAGGTTAAAATGAAAAAAATAATTAGTAAAACTCCTTTACTTCAAGTAGAAATGGAAATACTCAGTGTCCTATAAATAGGACGCTGAGACAATGTGATACAGCTTAGTTAATGTTCTCATTTAGTGTCCTATTTATAGGACAGTAGGACTTAATAGTTTAACGAATTTGATTATCTATTTGCAAACTTCCAATATATGCCATCAGAAATTTTTGGTAAAAAACCTAGTTTTGTAGTTTTTAAGAACTCTGTGTTTTGTTTTTGTTGGTAACTTTTTATATTGTCGGAATCTGAAAATTTGCATTTGCGAAAGTGACTTCTTCATGAAATTTGAACTTCTCTTTCAAGTTGCATTTTAACGAATCTAGCAGCTACGATGAAATGAATTCATGTTTCGTGTAAATAGTCGAATCACTTGAAACCCGAAGATATATTTCTATCACCAAAAGGCAATATTCTTTTAGTCTTGGCTTTCTTTTCTATTCTAGGTACAAGGCCCGAAATTTTTTTGATGGGGAGGAGGCCAGTCGATTTGATCGACCCCAGTACGCAACTGATACTTAATTTATCGACCCCGAAAGGATGAAAGGCAAAGTCGACCTCGGTCGAATTTGAACTCAGAACGTAAAGACGGACGAAAAACCGGTAAGCATTTCGCCCGGCGTTCTAGCGTTTCTGCCAGCTCGCCGCCTTACTATATTCTTTTCTACTCTAGGAACAAGGACCGAAATTTTGGGGGAAGGGACCAGTCGATTAGATCGACCCCAGTACGCAACTGATATTTAATTTATCGACCCCGAAAGGATGAAAGACAAAGTCGACCTCGGTGGAATTTGAACTCAGAACACGACAGACGAAATACTGCCAAGCATGTAATTATTTTCAATTCCAATTACAATATTTTAGTGAAAGCAAGACGGCGAGCTGGCAGAGACGTTAGCACGCCGGGCGTACTGGGGTTGATCTAATCGATCGGCTCCCTCCCCCAAAATTTCGGGCCTTGTGCCCAGAGAAGAAAAAGAATATTTTAGTGAAAGCACGAACTATTTTGAAAAGCAATGTTCTGTTGCATAATTACCATATTATTAGATTATTCACTAAAGATATGATTAGTGTTGTAATATCTGACATTATATTTACGAGAGATATTAGCTTTTCGCCGTTCTCTGAAGTTGTTTAGCAGGCTGTAAGTGTAGTAAGCAGGTGGGAAGTAATGAGAACGGATCAACTTGGAATAGGATTATCTTTATTTTCATTGTTTTACATGTGATTTCAATACAGGTTGGCTCAGAAGGTTAGATCTGTCTTGAAAGTCAAGAGAATGAACTTAAAACCAATTGCAAAATACATGAAACTGTATATATGAATTATATAAAATTATGTACTATTTTATCTTTAATCTTTTAGTCTTGGTTTTATTTTATACTCTAAGCACAAGGCCCAAAATGGGGGTTTTTTGCGGAGAGAAGGCCAGTCGATTAGATCGACCCTAGTACGCAGCTGATAGCCATAACATGCCGGCTGCGAAATAGCATCGCTAGGTGAGACTGGCTGAAACTTAAGCAGCATCGCTGATTGACAGGTAGCGGTCTCCTTCATGGCGCCCCCTCCTCCTGGTTCGAAGGCTTGTACCACCAGAGATCGTCGGCTCTGGCTGCTGGAACTGAAACTAACACGACACTGTTGGAAGGCAGGTTTTGAGAAGGCGCGGGCTAAGATTACACGCCCTTCCATTGGTCAGTTCAAGTTTAGACAGTGTCACGTGACAACTTGCTGGTGCTGGCTGCTGGAGCCTACCAGCGAGTATTTGAAGGAAAATTTGACAGGATGATCAGTCACCCGCATCGAAGAGGCCAGGGAACAGAAGAAAGAAGGAGAAAGAAGAAATGCACTCAACACCAGAGCTGAAGACACCACCGAAAAATGGTCGAGGAGTAGGGGCCGAAACCGAGCGTGGTTCCTCCTGAAGATGTCTTTAGCCACTAGATCCTATCTGTTGAGCTGTTGAGGTAGCAAACCACGAAACACGGTTGGAATTCTTATCCTTTACATGTTTCAGTCATTAGATTGCGGCCATGCTTGAAGAATTTTTTTTTGTCGAATGAATCAATTCGAGTAATTTATTTTTACAACCTGGTACGTATTCTATCGGATTCCTTTGTCGAACCGCTAAGTAACGAGGACGTAAACACATCAACACTGGTTTTTAATCAGTGATGAGAAACAGACACAAAGACAAACACACACACACATACTTATATACGACAGGCTTCTTTCAGTTTTCGTCTATCAAATCCACTCACAAGCTATAGTAGAAGACACTTGCCCAAGGTATCACGCGGTGGGACTGAACCCGGAACCATGTGGTTGGGAAGTAAGCTTCTAACCACACAACCACCTTTAGGGTATCTATGAGAAAGTTATAATTCTCTCTCTCTCTCTCTCTCTCTCTCTCTCTTTCTTTCTTTCTCTCTCTCTCTCTTTCTTTCTTTCTCTCTCTCTCTCTCTCCCTCTCTCTCTCTCTCTCTCTTTCTCTCACTCTGTTAATTATCGTAATTTACGGAAGAAGAAAATTGTAACTTCTACAATATTGGAGTTTGCATCAAATGGTGCTTTATTCTTAAATAATTGTATCTTAATCCTTAAATAAGTGTAACATTTTAGAAATTTCTGTCATACCATAATTCCAGTTGTGTCACAATGATAAATTCTTTTATTCTTGTATTTCTTTCAGTCATTTGACTGCGGCCATGCTGGAGCACCGCTATGAACTCTTTTTTTTTTTTTTTTTTTTGTGGTTCGGGTATTTTAACATCTTTATTGCATTTATTAGACCCGGCAAATTTTTATGATGGAAACTGATTGAATTACAGGCTTTTTTTTTCTTTTTTCAATTTTTAACATCCAAATGTCAAGATTCTCACCCACAGTTGTTGTTGTTTTAACATTAAGTGGAGACTTCGTGCTGATATAGCTATTTCACATTTATAGGGGATAAATCCCTACAAATGTGAAATAGCGATATGATTGAACTATTTCTGTGACTTAGTCATAAGAGATGCTTGAGAAACTAGTTGCTCACTGAAATATAATATATTTATCATATTCTCGCATGTCATTTTTCAGTGTCTCCAAACGACATAAATCTCTGAAGTAGAAATGATAAAGATTTCACCGCACTACTCCAGAATTCTGTAACGATTCTTCCAAATCTCTATATAGTTACCTAAAGCTAGTCTTCAAAATTTCATTATTAGTTCTGTAGATAAGGCGGTGACCTGGCAGAAACGTTAGCACACCGGGCGAAATGCTTAACGGTATTTCGTATGCCTTTACGTTCTGAGTTCAAATTCCGCCGAGGTCGACTTTGCCCTTCATCCTTTCGGGGTCGATAAATTAAGTACCAGTTACGCACTAAGGTTGATGTAATCGACTTAATCCTTTGTCTGTCCTTGTTTGTTCCCTCTATGTTTAGACCCTTGTGGGAAATAAAGAAATAAGAAACATTAGCACGGCGGGCGAAATGCTTAGCTGTCTTTACGTTCTGAGTTCAAATTCCGCCGACATAGATTTTGCCTTTCATCCTTTCGGGGTCGATAAATTAAATACCAGCTGCGTACTGGCGTCGATCTAATCGACTGGTTTCCTCTCTCATAATTTCTGGCCTTGTACTCAGGGTAGAAAAGATTATTAGTTCTGTAGTTCTTCAAAATAAAATATGCGTGAAGCAGGGAAGCGCAATTTTTATTAGATACTTTCTTTTCTTCATGAAATTGTAAAGATGAAACAAGAAAGAGAAAAAATATATGCCAAACAATCTTGGTGGCCTCATTACCATTCCCAGTTTAGCCTGGGAAACATTATAACTCGATTCAGTGACTCACTAAAAAGGCTATTTATTTTGTTATGCTACTTGTTTATATATTTTTTATTTGTCAGGTCGTTCATTATTTTTTTTTTTACTAGAGATTCAAAGTCTGTTTGGAAAATATAAGTTCTAGCTGTCATAGAGATAAATCTAAGAATGCGTGATGGAACAGAGAGGCTGGTGCTAACCTGAAAGTACGGGGGCTTTAAATAATCACAAACGCACGCACATGTGCACAAACACACATATGCATTTATGTCTTTAAAATTTATATATGCGTGTGCGTGTATACATATGTATACATATATATTGTATATACACACGGATATATATATACATACACGCATGCGAAGGTTATATAGAAAGCAATGCCAAGACGGGTATAAGTATTTTAACAATTGACATTGATCGTTCAAATTTTGATAGAATAATTATTCTTCTATACAAAGTTACTACTCAACATAGACTCTTTCATAACTGATGCATTTGTGCCATCGTTGAGCCCAATTTTCGAATTCTCTTTGAAATATTGGGTTGCTGCATAATTATTGCGGCTTTTTTTTTCAACAATAACAACAATATTTAACAAAAACATCTTTAAATGATGGTCTTACTGTCTGCCAAGCAAATGGGAAGCAGTAATTGAAGTAGGTGGTGAATATGCTCCAGAATAATCATTTAAAATGTTTTTGTTACATGTTGTTATTGTTTTTGCTGAATAAAATTTATTGAAAAAAGCCGCAATAATTATGCACCAACCCAATGTGTACACCTTAGTAGGCACTTCTTCACAACCACTCTCATCTCGCCTGTGTCATCCAAACATTTTCATCGAATACTCTCTTTCATTGGACTGAAAACGTTGAAGTCGGGAGAGCGCCAGATCCGGGCTGTACGACTATATTTTGTTCCGCATACGTCTCTCCTGGAGCAATCATAGTATAAACATTACCTTAGTTGTCTTCATTTTTATTGTCAGTCCAAAAGTAGGCACAGGAAAACAGTCTCATAATTTTCTGAATATCTTGTTCCGAGTGAGTCACAAGCTCACAATTGCCAGCATACTTCTAGAAGCAGAATTATAATGTCATTGGTTTAGCTATAAAACGAATCAGAATAAACTAATGCTGAGCGATGGCGGACAAAGTTGTATACACCACACTTCTTAAACGCATGATCAATCACTGGATCGACCTGCCCGGAAGGGCGCATATCTGCGCCCTCCCTACAAGCTTCTCCACGACACGCGTCAACCTTTTTGCTAACACCTTGGCCAAAATCTTTAACTCTACATTGAGTAGAGTTATGGGCCTTTGTTCGGCTAGACGGGGCGCTGCTAAATTCCCGTTCGAATTATATATAGTTTTCAAAGTGACAACTAGTCACTGATTTATAAATTAGAAAATTACTATTTTTTAATCTCACAACGTGAGATATTCAGCAACAGTATTTTGGAGTAAAGATTGTTTTCCAACATAACATGGCAGTCCTGGTTTAGGACTAATGTTGCTGTAATTTAGCCCCCGGAGACGTCGTCTCCAGCTGGCTATACGACATGAACTGTGTCCTTACATTTTCAAACAAGGGAATCTAGCACCCCCACCCAGCTCAAAACAATATATCTATAAATCAAAACAATATATTTATAAAGTACTGTTGATGAATATCTCAGGTTGTGAGATTCAAAATTAGGTATTTTCTAATCTGTGGGTCTGTTCAACAATCACATAATATTCACTGCTCTCAGTCATCCCAGCAGTGAAAAGTTACGGCCCTGCAATAATTCTTGTTTTGAAATGTTCCATCCTAGATAAATTAGGGTCGAGCAATTTCTGGTGTAAGTTATACTTGATGCCAGAAAGTTCAAATATTTCTGAGTTAGTTTCATCAAATTCATCCATGTGTTTACGTGTCTTGAATTCCAACATATTGGTAGCAATGGAATAACATTACAAAGTTTCATTGTGATCAGACAGAGGAGGTATTAACTAGAGCTTCATGAAAAAATGCAAATATTGCTGAGTCTAAGAGTTTGCCAATTTCCAGCTGTTTCGGAACTTAAGAATTATTTGTTGTAAACTTTTCTCTAATAATCAGCTACAGTTTTACCGGTTCTAAGTAATCACCTGTCCAACACAGCTTCACTCCAAAATTAAACGCAGCAGTAATTACAGCTGTCACGTTTTCGCATTATGACAAAGTAATTTTATGCCGGAAATTCTGGCGAAACAATATAGTGTCTGCCGGAACACACCGTAACTGCAACAGCTGTATAGAACTACCATTCATTCTACCGATGCCGAAACATCCTATGCTGTAAACTATGCATGTCGCCGTGAACTGCGCAGAATAGTGCACGCTTTTAGCAATACATTCGTGTTTCCTTTCATTGTTTGCATCTAAGTTTTTAAATTAATTGTTGTAAACTACATGTCTCGCCGTAGATTGCGCAGCTGGACGTGTAAAGCAATGCTAGGGACGTCATTTTTAATCTCTCCCCATAAGTAGATGAGCAGTAGCTTCCCTAACACAAAGTTGCTCAGTTACAAACGATTCTACTCTGGCTGATAGTAAATATCATTAAAAATCACCTTCAGAACTTATGATGCAGTCTTACAAACGTCCAAGCATACATTTTAGAACACAAACAGATACGTAAATACATTCACGCAAGCGCATACGCGCATATATACGCATACGCAAGCTATGTGTATATAATTATATCCTTTTATTTGTTTCAGTCATTTGACTGCGGCCATGCTGGAGCACCGCCTTTAGTCGAAAAAAATCAACCCCAGGGCTTATTCTTTGCAAGCCTAGTACTCATTCTAACGGTCCCTTTTACCGAACCGCTAAGTGACGGGGACGTAAACACACCAACATCGGTTGTCAAGCAATGTTGGAGGCACAAGCACAAGAATATATATATATATATATATATATATATATATATATACACATATATATGATAAATAGTAAATATTATATATACTATATATATATATATATATATATACATATACATATATATGATAAATAGCAAATATTATATATATATATATATATATATATATATATATATATATATATATATATATATATATATATACATATATATATATATATACATATATATGATAAATAGTAAATATTATATATATTATATATATATATATACATATATATGATAAATAGTATATATATATATATATATATACAACAAGCTTCTTTCAGTTTCCGTCTATCAAATCCACTCACAAGGCTTTGGTCGACCCGAGACTGTAGTAGAAGACACTTTCACAAAAGTGCCACGCAGTGGGTTTGAACCCGGATCCATGTGGTTGGGAAGCAAGCTTCTTATCAAATAGCCACGCCTGCGAGTTTGTGCATAATTCGTTTCTATTCAAGGCACAAGGCCCGAAATTTTTTGGGGAAAGGGCCAGTCGATTAGATCGACCCCAGTACGCAACTGGTACTTAATTTGTCGACCCCAAAAGGATGAAAGGCAAAATCGACCTCGGTAGAATTTGAACTCAGAATGTAAAGACAAACGAAATATCACTAAGCATTTCGCCCGGCGTGCTAACGTTTCTGCCAGCGTCCTGCCTTGACTTCGTACATAATTAATAAAATTATAATAAACGTGGTGTTAAATATAAACATCCAAATGGAAATCATATAAAGAATCTTACAAATATAATCCTAATCAACGGTTCAAATGAAATTACAAGAATTCTCCAACCATCTTAGCTTTTATGGAAGCTCGTCTGAGATCCTTTAGTCGATCTGCAAGTGTTTCAACTCTGCAGAATAGATTTTCAAATGGAAAACGTTAACAAACTGTTACAAAAGGAAAGAACATCACTGTGTGTTGCAAGGCAGACGACCGCGATTAAATAACAAAGGTACAACGCAACTTTGTTATGAAAAGATGTATATATATTGAAACCGTATACAGAGCGGTTTTATAAACATATATTCAATTTCACTGTGAAAATACAACCTGTGGATAAATCACAGAATTTAGGGCAGCCATGAATGCGGAAACTTCCAATTAGTCCCCTCGTGCTTAAATTTGAATATTATTTTATTAAACATACTCTATATGATTTCCTGATACGTACATACTTACATATATATATTCATATATGTATGTATATTTGTGCATAAATATACGTATACACATCTATCTACATATATATTGTGTTTGTTATATATAAGAAGTGAGAGTGCTCAATAACGGTTTAGTAGAGTCTATTATAATGAATATATATATATATATATATATATATATATACAGAGAGAGACAAAGGAAAATAAGACAAGGTAGAAAATGCTAGAATAATTTTATCATGAAAAACATTTTAGTACCGGTTTCAATGTTTGCGGCTTTTCAACTTAGAGTAAAGTATGAAAAACAATTGGGGAAAAATTAAATGAAATGTTTTTAAAAAATATTTCCTTAGTTTTCAAATGCAAGGGACATTTTCCTCTTTTCTCTGTCTGACTCCATCTTTGGTTTTTTTTACTCTCGTGGGTTCTAGGTGGTTAATAGCAGCTACTGTGATATGAATTCTAGTTTTCAGAAATCCAATTTCATATTCGACAATATTCCCAAGAAATATACGAAAAGGAACATATGTGATTCTATTTTCTTAAATCGC
The DNA here is from genome assembly GCF_046866305.1 of Octopus bimaculoides. NCBI lineage: Eukaryota > Metazoa > Mollusca > Cephalopoda > Octopoda > Octopodidae > Octopus > Octopus bimaculoides. The sequence continues at coordinate 6,086,405 of NC_142929.1, forward strand.
TAAAACAACTCCTTTGCGATGCAAGTGGTCTCTCTCTCTCTCTCTCACTATATACGCACATACGCTAACACACATATACAGGCATACGGACGCACTTACATGCAGATACATACATACAAACATAGAACACACACACTCACGTGTATATGCGTGCGTGTAGGTGAATAATTCAGGGTTCAATCCTACTGCGTGGCACCTTGGGCAAATATCTTCTACTATAGCCTCTGGCCGACTAAAGTCTAATGAATGGATTTGGTAGACGGAAACTGAAGGAAGCCCGTCGTATGTATGGGTATATACATATATATATCTGTGTGTGTGTATGTGTGTGCTTGTCACCCACCACCGCTTGAAAACCGGTGCTGTTGTGTTTACGTCCTCATAGCTTAGTGGTTAGGCAAAAGAGACTGATAACATACCAGACTTTAAGAAAATAAGTACTAAGGTCAACACGTTCGACTGAAATTTCAAAGTGGTACCTCAGCTTGACCGCAGTCAAACGACTGAAAGAAGTAAATGATAAAACACATACATATATATGCATATATATATTACATATATATATATCTTATATACACACATATATATGCATTTACATATCGATATGTGTATGTGTGTGTGTGTATATATATATATATATATATATATATATATATATATATATATATATATATATATATATATAGGCTGTCTATAAATATTACCTTTACATTTTGAAAAATTCAGAAGAAAATGAAACATAATGGTAACTCAAGAAATTTTATTGGGAAGCATTGACAAACAAATAAAGTTTTATTACAAAGACCAGAACACTTCTACGTGATTGTTTCACAAAGCTGTCTTTAACCGCAATGGCGGTCTCAATGTCGTGACAGAAGCGACTCCATGACTGGTTTACGTTCATACTGTCCATCACATCCACGATGGTCAACTTCAAAATACCTTCCCTATTGTGAATCTGTCGGCTGGACAACCTCTCTACGACTTACCAGATGTATTACTCCATGGGTTTAAAAAAAGAGAGGTTGGAGTCACAGGGTCACATCTTGAAAATTTTAGCCAGTCACTAATGAGTTGTGAGGACTATATGTCAAAGAGCAGGGACGTGCTATATAAGTATGGCCTTCCAATACTTAACTACCGTATTCACTGCCTAGATGGAGAGGCATTGACTCTGAGGGCCAGCTAAGATAGTGAGTTGCACGATATTGGTCTTATTACACGCGACCACTTTGACCATGAAAATCGGTGTGAATATCCGGGGATACCACTGTTGTGTCCGCAAAGATCCATCTATTGTATCCACAGTTCATTTTCCAATCTTGATCTAAGGTCTTATTGAAGAAGAAACAATGTGACGGGTCATATGGAATGCATGAATGTGTATTGCAAGTGTTTTCATTTGATCAAATGGTTCTCTCGGGCCGAACACAGACGTTCCCCTTCCCATCATGAAGAACATGTTCCTGGCGTCTCCATGTACAATGCGTCAGATAATGGTCTCTGCCCTCAGGAATAACTCGATGATGCCGCCTATTCACTTGCAGGAATCGTCGTTGTTGAAGTTTTGATGATTAGATTCACTGCAAGAACTAGGCTGTCCTGATAACATCTGGCTGCTGAAAATGTCTCTTTGTCTTGGCTATGAATGACATGTCCCTGCCAGGGACCTGCAACGCTTTCCTGAAACTAAAATCAAGGACTTGGTCACGTTCAAAGAGCAGTCGATCTTCGCATTGCTCTGTTTGACTGTTATAGCCACTAGCATCACGTGCTCTGACGTTTTTAAAGTTAAATTGATATCTGAGATGTTGATGCTATCAATACAACTGGAAAAGAAAAGAGGAAATTAAAATTTGACGCATACAGCATATCGTTATGTTTCGTTGGTTTCTATATACTGCCTCGCCAAAGTATATGTGTGTGCGTGTGTGTAAATGTATGTAGAAACACAGAGGTTGTTTGAATGGTAGTGAAAATTTTGAATGTGAGAGATACACACGTGCTAAAATAACATCCAGTTTATTCTAATGGAATAAAATATATAAACATTAAAACAAAACCTGTGGAATAGTTTTGGGGTTAGGTGCTTTGTCGAAACGGAAATATAAAGACTTAAGAAAAGAGGAAAACGTCCATGTGACCAACACTTCAAATAGACACGACTATCGTATTGAATAGGCAGACTAAATGGACGGCGTTCACTGTGAGTATCATTACAAAAGTAGTTGTCAAAAGGATTCGCATAACGTTTCAGTTTTCAATTTAATGCTTTGGTACATTGGCATAGAAGAATTTAAGTTTAGTGGAAATTGTAAACATCTCATCAATTTATTGACACTTTCATGGTGTCAGTAATACAAAAACTCTCTTTTAGCACACAAAAGCTAACGACATTTTATTTGTCTTGAAACCTTAACTAATCCAGTTCTATTCCGCTCTACTAATTTCTTGAAATACAATACACCACAAGCAATATTTCTTGACTTCAACATATGTATACTCTAAAGTTGACTTTGAGGATATGTAAAACAGCTACAGAACATTTAAGATAAGCAATTCATTTAAAAGTCGTCGGATGGTGGTGATATATATACATGACTAGATACATACATACGTACGTACGTACATACATGTATACGTAACATATATATCTGTATGTTGTCCATCCATCCGCTTATATATATATGTAACCACGTGTGGATCGTTGGCGATTTTTTCCTCTGTCTTCCTTTTCTCTTGGACTTCTTTCCGTCTTCTGTTTCTGACGAAGAGCTTTGCTCGAAACGTAAAACCACCTTTCTTTCCTTCCCTGAGCGTCTGCTAATACTTTGCATATACCACATACTTCCGTTGTTGTATTTTTTTGTGTTTGTTCTTCGTTTTTTTTTGTGTGGTGGGGGATTTACCACACACACACACACACACACACACACACACACACACACACACACACACACATATATATATATATATATATATATATATATATAAAGTCATAAATGACAGAGAAGTAGTCTGATGAAATTTTATTTAACAATAAGAAAATTCTAATATCAAATTGTTTCGCAACTTAAAAACATGTAAATAATTTATATTATTATATTCAATAGTGAATAAATTACTTAGATGCGAAGTGAGTACTACCGAATTATTTGAATCTATATATTGTGACACACACACACACACACACACATATATATGCTTTTTTCAGGTCAAAACCTCCAAGTCCCTGTCACCTATCTTCTTGTAGCAGCATAATAAGTGTTACTTTACCATAAATTGGTTAATTCTTCAGTTTACTGTCGCTTTTATTAGAACTCAACTTAAAAACAAATACTAGTAGATATATATCTGTGTGCGTGTGTGTGTATATTTACTAGTGTACTATGAGACATACATACATACATACATACATACATACGCACACAAATACATACATACTTAGACATTAAAACCCGCAAGATTCTGGACAAGCTTGGATTTTCAGAAAAAGAACAAGTAGAAGTAATAAGGCAAAAGACAAGGCGGCGAGCTGGCAGAGTGGTTAGCACGCTGGGCGAAATGCTGAGCGGTATTTCGTCTGTCTTTACGTTCTGAGTTCAAATTCCACCGAGGTCGACTTTGCCTTTCATCCTTTCAGGGTCGATAAATTAAGTACCAGTTGCGTACTGGATCCATCTAGTCGACTGGCCCCCTCCCCCATAATTTGGGGGCTTTGTGCCTAGAGTAGAAAGGAATAACGTAAAGGGAAACAGAAAAG
>NC_142929.1:6092667-6105167 GCF_046866305.1 Octopus bimaculoides
CTGGAGCCAGGGATCCGTAATAGGCTTCCGAATTAGCAGGTATATATTAAAGGAAACTGGACAACAAAACCACAACCTCGTTTAGGCTTAGCAGCCCATCCTGTTTGTTTTGTTTTACATCTGTGTCTTTCGTTGTTCGAAAGAATAGTTCATGTTCCATGCACTCGTGCTTCGTATTTTATTTTTGTTGTACTCGTTTCATGACGTCCTGTGCCCACAAATGCATATATATATACGTATAGATGTATGTACATATACGTATATATATATATATATATATATATATATATATATATATATATATATATATATATATATATATATATATATATATATATATATATATATATATATATGTATATATATATATATATATATATATATCCCAGAAACAGCTGTAAGACATTCATTACTTCTACTTCCCCATTTTTTGGTTCACCTTACTCTAATTAAATATTCTAAATGATCCGATATACTCGTTCTGCTTTGTTTTTGTTGTCCATTTTTCTATAATATATACATACACACACACACACACACACACACACACACACACACACACACACACACACATCTACATGTAGACCATAAAGAGTGAGGAGGTATGAGAGGTGAATATATTTATTTAACCATTTGATATCCGTAGGATTGCAGCCGTTTCGCAGCTTTGGTTAAATAAATATACTCCCCTCTTCAAACCTCTTAACTTTTCATGCTGTATACTCCTCACGAAATAATTTTATTGATTGGATCTTCTGGATTTCAGCTGTCCTATACTCTTCAGTATTGGATAACTATGTGGTATGGTAGCCGGATCCACTAGAGGAGCTTTCTGTGACTGCCATAAGATCTTATGAATCCATATATTGCACTACAAATCTACAAATAAGGTTTGAGGGACTGGAGAAAAATTTCGAATCAATTGAAAAGGCCCGAAGAAAAGTGCTCCAGGGTCGATAACAGAAATGTCACAAATTGAACAAAACATTGCCGGATTCTTAGAATCTCTGTATGAAAGAAATCGTGTGCGACCAGTATTTTAAGGCAAATGTTTCGATGTTATTATATGCCCACGGGCATATAATAACATCGAAAAATACCTTAGGAATGAGAACCCATGTTCGAAATCTCCCCAAAACACCCGATGAAGGCTGGAGGGTATGACAACAAACAAGATGAGGATAAATATCCGTTAAATGTAAATAATAAGGTTAATTAATTCGACTAAAATATTCTTCAAGGCGGTGCCCCAACATGGCCGCAGTCTAATGATTGAAAGAAGTAAACAATAAAAAGTAAAAAATAATCACATCATCGAAATCTGGAAGCTACGAGATAATGCATGATTAATTGCAAACGATGTGGATTAATAAGGATTACATTTGACAGAGTAATCTGAATGCGAGAGGATTAAAGCAAAGATTCCTGGCTGAACCCAATTTCAAAGCAAAAGGTTTTTGCCCGACGAATCGACAGTCTATTGACTTCTTGCGGCCTGTTTAAGTGATTAGACGCCCACTTGTATTGGCTGACAGTTTCTGTCAGGTCTTCTTTGTTTTCATCCATCTCAGCAGGGAAGGATAAGGAGAGACGTTTAGAGAGAGAGAGAGAGAGAGAGAGAGAGAGAGAGAGAGAGAGAGAGATAGAGAGAGAGAGAGAGAGATGGGGATGAGTGAGAGGGGTAGATATAGGTTGTGATATTCGCATCGCAAATGTATCAGATAAATTCTGCATAACAGAACACGAATAACATACACCACTTTATCGTAGAAATAACGAGAAAAACAGATGACACCAAGGAGAAATATTGATAATTGTTGTTGCTATTGTTATTATTATAACGAATTAATTATTGAAAAAAAAAAAAAAAAACGAATTTATTATTATTATTATTATTATTATTATTATTATGGCCGTCAGCCTGCCAAACCTTGCTTGACCTCGCTCCGTGGAATTTATAAGGAGAAAAAAATACATAAAGGGTATTTGCACCCTTCAAATTTATTTCCCTGCTTTGTCCCCCAGTTTTGGGGAACAGGTTAATTGATTTTGTTTTTCAATCATAGTTGTATACATTTCCCCCACCAACATGGAGAAAACACAGTGACGCTCATATGTGAGAGGGGTGGGAGAGGAACGTCACCAAATGTCAATGAGAGAGAGAGTGCGAATGTGGGAAAACGAATTAGCCTTAAAAAAAAAAGAAACTAAACGACAAGTGTATTTTTGTTGAAAGAAAGAATAAAAAAGACAGCAGAGCCAGGAAAAACAACGGTTCCGTTTTCGACAACATTGTGCGAAATAAAAACAGCAATTTCGAAAATATAAACAATGAGGGCCCATTCGTGAACGAAGCAGGGGACGATGCGAGTACTAGTAACAACAACAACAACAACAGCAGCGCCATCAACAATAACAATACTTTTCTACTCTAACACAAGGACCGAAATTTTGGGGGAGGTGTCAGTCGATTAGATCGATCCCAGTACGCAACTGGTACTTAATTTATCGACCCAGAAAGGAGGAAAGGCAAAGTCGACCTCGGCGGAATTTGAACTCAGAACATAAAGGCATACGAAATTCCGCTAAGCATTTCGCCCGGCGTGCTAACGTTTCTGCCAACTCACCGCCTTATCAACAACAACAATTGTAAAGGTGACAACAACAGCAACAACAACAATGATAAAATCACCGAAGGAACCGACTAACAAACCAGTGTAACGCCTTGGAAAGGTTCTAAACCTTCTTTTGCTGGAGTAGCCAAGTCATCTCTGCAGAGAATACAATTCTTTGACGAGGAACTTAAAGATGCCAGACACCTAGTCGAGAGAGACGGAATCGCTGTAAATCTAAATGCCCCACCTGAGACAATCCAGGACACGATACGCCGAACAGCCACGTGCCGTGCAATCGGTTTCAAATCAAGGAGGGTGGAAAGAACCACAGAGGCACAAATACAAAAATCTTTAGGTTCCGTCTAGAGTCTAAAGTGACATATACAAAAAGGACGGGTCTATGGAATGGTGGACGTGAGATTCCACACCGAAGAAGAAGCCAAATTCCACTCTCTGCAAGGAGCTGTTGTTAGTTCCTTTCTATCGCGGCCAGAGACTGACCAAAATCATCATTCAACAAGTGCCACCAGAAATAGCTATTCCTTGGCTAATTGCTACAGTGACGATAGACATCGAGGAAAACTCGAAAAACCTCGAAATCTATCAGAACAAAAAGGAGATCTGGTCTGGGATGACCATAGAACTCCTCATACAAACGACACAAAAGAACGTGGATCTCATCCCGGACCTGATCCTTCTTCCTGGAGGCAGTATAATTCCAGTCATGGTAGATGGAAGGAAAGCAAAGTGCCACATTTGCTTTTCAACTAATCATTTAAGAGCCTTCTGTCCCAGACTAAAGGAAAATGAGAGACGGGCATCTCTCCTCGCTACACCAACAACAGCCACCAGAACTCCAACGATAGCAGCACCATCACCATCAGCAGATTCAGCCGTGGCAGCACCAGCATCAATACCAACAACCCTATAGACTCCGAGTTTCCCCAAACAATTTTCAGCGCCCGATGCGTAGCGGGGAGAGTCAGACCACGATGAGGAGTGGAAGTTGAAAACTAAAAAAAGAGAGACAGAAAAAAGAAACAACAACAAACATATGGACAAACAAACAACATCCACACAAAAAGTAGAAATAAAAAGAAATTAAAACAACAAAAACAAATACACTCAAAACAAACACTTCGTCGACACCAACACCGCTAACACCTGAAACACAAGCCATCCCACAACCACCAACACAGCAACAACAACAACCACAGCAACAGCAACAACAACAACAAACACAAATTAGAGACACTAACATTACAAACTACATGGCTAATAAGCGCAAAAACTGCTGAATTAATGAAGTACGTAAAAACACATACAAACATTACACCGAAAGATTTTGTCACAGTCATAATCTCCCTTCCTGCACACATACAAATCATTCAAACGACACAAGACACTATTTACATTATTTACATTTGATGGATATTTGTCCTCATCTTGTCTGTTGTTAACACAACGTTTCGGATGATATAATCTCCAGCCTTCATCACGGGCATATGGCGTAGTGGTTCTCATTCCTAAGGTATTTTTCGATGTTATTATATGCCCGTGGGCATATGGAGTACTGGTTAAGAGCGCAAGCTACTAACCCCAAGATTCTGAGTTCGATTCAAGGGAGGGACCTGAATAATAATAATAATAATAATGACAACAACAACATCAAAAAATACCTTAGGAATGAGAACCCAGGTTTGAAATTTCCCCCAAGACACCTGATGAAGGCTAGAGGGTATATTAGCTGAAACGTTGTGTTAACAACAAACAAGATGAGGACAAATATCCGTCAAATGTAAATAATGTACATTATTCCTCTCATCTCTTAAATATAGATCTGTAACACAAAATTCATACACACACTTAAAATCCGAATTCCCACAGGAAATCGAAGATTTTCGAGGGAATATCACCAAAAGAATTCTTGATGATTTACTGCTGGAAACACCCCAAGCCAACAGGAGAGACGAGCAATCCGCCCCTCCAAACAAAACCAAGTAAGTTTTCCTTCTCTTTTCTTTTTTTTTCCCAACAACGTTAGCGTACAGTATAAGCAGCGTGAATGTACGTGGCTTGGGGTCGCCTTGGAAGCGTGGTCGCCTTGGAAGCCGGGTCGCCTGCACAACGACCTCAGGGAACTAAATGACGACGTGGTGGCCATTAGTGGAACCAGAATTTCCGACTCACGGGATTTCCGACCTATTTTCGGTGGCTGTGAAGTGTATGCATTTCCAAGTCATCCGGGAGCAGGAAGCGGAGTCGCCGTGAAGGTTCGGAAAAATCTGGGTCTTACAATGTGGACGATCGCCCTGGATCAGGAAGGTAAGTCGGTGGCCATGGACATGACGGACAGCAAGGGACCTACTTTCAGGCTAGTTGCCGTCTACGCCCCGACAGGGGCAGGACGACCAGATTTCTTCAGACGTCTGGAAAATTTCCGCTCTATAATGTTAGTGAGGTATTGGAACGGAGTTTTAGATATAAGGTGGGACTGTGTAGATTTAGCAGATAGGAGAGACGAGTGCAAAAGCTTCGCAAACCTGCTCAACTGTCTGATAAGTATTGACTGGATTTCCCGAATGTGCAAATGTGGACCTGCTCAAACCGCATCGGGTCATCCAGATCGTATCTAGATAGGGTATTCTGAAGAGTCGCAGATAAGGATAGCAAAGGTTGTCCACAATTTAAAGAAGTCGACTACACAGACTAGAGGTTTGTGATCTGTACAGTCGACTTAGATAGGCTTCATAGACAGGGACCCGGTTACTGGAAGCTGAACACGTCGTTGCCAGCGCGTAAAGATTTCAGAGACCGGATTAGTGAACTAGTTAAGAGGGCATTGACGAGGAAAATAATCAACAATAAATGACGGTTCACCCAATAAGGTTTAGCAAAGGACTAGCAGGAGAAAGAAACAGAGTAGAGACAGAGCTCGTCAAGAAGTTAGACAAGGCCTTTAGAAAAGGTATCGCGACCGACATGCTTGCAGCGAAATTGGCACTCGACCAATTCTTCAACGCAAAACACGAAGTTTGCGTTGTCAGAACTAAGGCACGAGCACTTAGACATGAAAAGATGAAAGCAGTTCAGTGGGCCACGGTGTGGCAATAAATCCACGATCCGATCCCTTCTGAATCACGAAGGGCAAATGATAACTGATCCGAGACAGAAGAGTACGGCCTTTCAGCGGCGCTTTGCTCAACTGTTCAGGAGCAAGGGTGAGCAGGGCCGCCGGATGGATTTCACATCCTACCCCACGGGCTGCCGCGGCTCTCGGCGACGGAGCGCTGCGAAAGGCCGATAACAGCCTATGAAATAGGGGAAGCAATGGCTAGCTGAACGAGGGGTAAATCGCCTAGTTTGGATGGCCTGCCATTCGAGCTTTACGCTTGCATGCCAGACTTGTTCGGTGACCTCTTAACAAACGTTTACTGCAACTAGCCATAGAATGAGAGAATTCCCAGTTTTGTGAGACGAAGAATGGTGGTGTTGCTAAGAAAAGACCCGAATAAGGGGGATTGTATTGACAACTTTAGGCCCATAACTCTGCTGAATGCAGAGTTCAAAATTTTGGCCAAGATGTTAACTACGAGGTTGGTGCTGGACGTCGGGAATCTGATAGGCGAAGTACAGACATGTGCCATCAGGAAAAGATCCATCTCCGACAACCTCCACTTCATACGATACAACATTGAGAAAGTGGCTAAGGAACCTGGTACGGGTGGGACCATGATCAATTTAGATCAGTCTCAAGCTTTTGATAGGGTCGACCATCTATACCTCTGGTATATCTACAGGCATTTCAGAATATTTATAGATTTATATACCTACGAGTTATCTCTTCCATGAATATATTTATCTTCTTTGACTCTGAGAAATATTTTGTTACTTTAGCAAACTGTAATGCCTCTGCATTTTAAATTACACAGGAATATCCCTAGAGTGTTTTTCTTAATGAACCTCCCAAGACACAGCAATTTTTTTTCTTATAATTATATGAAAATAGTTTTTGCGTAATGAAGAATAGATTAAGGTCACGTGTATGAGGGTTTATATTTTTATAGCTTCTATGAGTTATGTGCGTGTATGTGTGTATGTGTGTATATATATATATATACATACGTATGTATATATGTTTTTAAACTTGCCTGTACGGTTTATGCTTTGGATTGCCACTGATAATATTATTTATTATTAATAGTTATATATATATATATATATATATATATATATATATATAGGGAGAATTCACAAAAAACAAAAGACGAAGGCAGGTGATGTAGAAAACAAACAGATGTATTACTATAACGCTCGGAAAGTGAAAAAGTCATTAACGTTTCGAGCCTACGCCCTTCCACAGAAAGGGACACAGAAAGAAACAAGGAGAGAAACACGGAGAGAAAAAAAGAATATTGTAGTGGCTAGCGATCTATTAATACATCTGTTTGTTGTCTACACTACCTGTCTTCATCTTTTTTTTTTTGTGTGAATTCTCCCTATACATATATCGAAAATAAAGATATTTTATTCCACACGGGTAGAAATATAAGAAAAATAGAAGTTGAAAATTCACTGAGAATAGTTAAAATATTTTTTATTAAAATATTTGAAGCTTTAACCGGTTTTGCAGTTTACACTGATTTTCAAAAAGTTCAAATAGAAAGACCTGGCTTATGTCGCGACTGTCATGCTTCTGATTCGTGGTTGAAGCTTGCCTTATTTTTATAGGGAGTTCATGGCTCAAATCAGTATCTGTTTTGAATAGGATTTGATTGGTAGAGGATAGTCACATGACTGGTCTTAGAAATGTTTGTAGTTTCCTCCGCTACGTCTGTGTGTTAGTATCGAGTGACAATGTTTGGCGTCGTAAGTTAAAGATGACACGGTTGACTGAACAAACAAGTCCAAACACTCAATGCTCTGAATGTTTTCTGTTAAGTGTTTGTAGAGAATGAACACATGATTAAGTTTCTAACCTTTTGTACCTTTGACTATTATTCCGTGCACTAGTGTCACATGACAATATGTTTTGCGCCTAAAAGGAGGTCCGACACGGTTGAGTGAACATGTCACGCAGTTACTAACTCTGGGATTACACTGCGAAAATTCGTAAAACAGCAATAATTTCATATAGTAGCAATGTTATAAATCGTAATATGTTCCTAGAAAAATATATTTATAAAATTTATAACGCTCTGTACTTCAGCTGTAGTTTGTGGGCTGATAGCGGAGTACTTGAAATTTTGCGCCATACAAGTGCATATATATCTACGAAGGGCTTCTTTCAGTTTCCGTCAACCAGATCCACTCACAAGGCTTTGGTCGGCCCGAGACTATAGTAGAAGACACTTGCCCAAGGTGCCACGTAGTGGAACTGAACCCAGGACCATGTGTGTATACATGTGCATATAAATAATTGTGTGTATGTATATATATATATATATATATATATATATATATATATATATATATATATATATACACGACAGATTCTTTCAGTTTCTGTCTACCAAATCCACTCACAAGGATTTGGTCGGCCCGTGGCTATTGTACTTAGACACTTTCCTAAAGTGCCATGCAGTGGTACTGAACCCGGAACCATGTGGTTGGGAAGCTTCTTGCAAAACAGCCACGACTGCGCCTACACGTTTTCTTTTAATTTCAATATCACTTGATGTCGTTTTAAGGATTGTCAAAAGACTGATTCAGAAAACAGACAATCTCTGTACACGCTGATGTGAGGATTATTGTGATCAAACACGAGTCCTCCTAAAACTACAACAAAACAAATACGATACTGCCCAGTCCTCACGCGGGCACACACACACATACACATACACGCACACACAGACACATAAACATACAAACTCTCACACGCACATCTCTTTACTGAAAAGTTAAATTAAATTAAAAGTAGAACAGGAAGTCCTTGGGTCACACACGAAATGCTAGCAATAACAGCGAAATATCCTCTGCATCACAACCTACCATCTTAAAAATGCGAACGACATCCGTTTTCGCTTTTATTATCTTACTCATTCTGTAACCATTTCTATAGCCTGATTTCTCTATATTTATCAAAGCTGTTGCTTTCTCAAGCTTGTTTCACGCATCGTTTCTTTCTCTCATTAAAATTTTCGAGGGAACAGTTTTCTCTATCCTCACCCCAATCCCATCTCTCTCTTTCTCTCTTTCTCTCTTTCTCTCTCACACACACAAAAGTGTACGGTAAATACGAATCCCCATTAATAAAGTTCTTCAAACCGAGTGTGTGTGTGTTTAAACTTGCTCTCATGGAGTAAACATTTTAATACACAAGTGTGTAGTCTTCGTTACTATATATCCGCTTATATATGTGTGCGCATGTGCTTACACACGTACCACACACACGCAAGAGTAACAAAATGGAGTATGGAAAATTCGGTCTACATATGTTTCATAGCAAGTGGAATTTCAGAAGCGGCAAAATCCAAGTGATTTTTTTAAAAAGGTTTAATAAAAATTAAAAAAATAACTGATTAATCAATAATGTATTCACCCTTGTTGTTTACAACTTCTTCCCAGCATTCAACAAGATTTTCAATACCTCGTTGGTGAAATCACCCTATTTCGACTCGAAAAATTGATCCAACCAAGCTCTCAATTCTGCATCAGTATTGAACGAAACTCTGCACATAGCATTTGAAAGAGATCGAAAGAGGTGGAAATTCATTGGTGCAAAATCAGAGAGTATGGCGAGTGTGGCAGCACTTCCCTGCCATGCGTTTGAATGGCTTCCTTGGTCATATTGGCGATATGAGGGTGGGCGTTGTCGTGCAGCAGAAGAACTCCATGCTGCCAATTAGGTCTTTTCTCTTAAATAGCGGTGCTGAGTCGTTCTGTCTGTTGAACATAGAGTTCCGCGTTGGTGCAAAAGTTGGTTTAATTGCTCTTCATCGAACTCAACTGGATGGCCAGAACGAGGTGCGTCTTTGAGGTCAAAATTTCCCTTTTTGAACTTGGCATACCAATCACGAGCGGTTCTTTCAGCTATGGCACCCTCTCCATACACAGCACAAATGTCGCGAACAGCTTTTGCGGCCTTAGAACCTTGATTAAAAGCAAAAAGGAGGTGTCGAAAATGCTCGTTTTTCTTAACTTGACGTTCCATTTTAATGATCTGAAAATAAACAAAAATTAACTAAAATTAACTAGAAAAAGAAACAAAAAACAAAATAGATTCCAAAATGATTCAAACATAGAATTCTCGAATGCATGAGGCATTCTTATACAGTAATGCCGTTATATAAAAAAATATATTTTGGGAAATAAATGATGGATTTTTTCCCTTATGAGGTTTTTTTCATGCTAGCTACTTGATAAATTCTTGTAAAAGAATTCATCCTATTATTGAATTGTTATATATATATATATATATATATATATATATATATATATATATATATATATATATATATATATATATATATATATATCCGCTTTAGAGAAAAATTTGTAGTTTGGAATCAGTAGTTCTTTGACTGCTATTTCTAAATTTTCAGTATGTTGGAGAAGCAACTCAATTGCTAATCCCTGTATATTTGTGATGATAAATAGTTTTACCGATAAAGGTTTTTTTCATACTGAACTACTTGGCAAAATTGTTAATTATTAATTCTATTATTAATTGACGATTCTCTGCCCTTATTCTTGTATATATATATATATATATATATATATACATATATATATATATATATATATATATATATATATATATATATATATATATAAAGTACTTGTATGCTATCAACTTAATGTGACAGTCCCATGAAGGGAATAATACGACTGCTGTTTAGCCCTAGGAAGCAGCACCGCTTCTTGTCGGCCTTGACACATTTCGTGTGCCCTTATATTTACAGGGGGGAGACAAGCACTTCCAACCAGCTATATATTTATATATATGTATATATGTATGTATGTATGTATGTATTGGTGTGTCTGTGTTTATGTCTCCATAACTCAGCCGTTTGACAAAAGAGACCGAAAGAATAAGTACTAGGCTTACAAAGAATAAGCGCGGGGTCGATTCGTTCGACTAAAGGCGGTGCTCCAGCATGGCCACAGTCAAAATAACTTAAACACGCAAAAAAAAAATATTTAAACACACACACACACATACACATATGGAGGGAGAGCAAGAAAAGCGGACAGAGAGAGAAGGAAAAGGCACGCTCTTTGATGGTTGATGAGAAAGTTGGCACATTGCCATATAACCGTTGTTTTGTTGGCTGCTCCCCCACAAGAGATGTTGAGCACTGCACGTATTTGGGCGGATTAGACAGACCATGTCACAATTCCGTGGTATGCAGGGTTAAACCCAATCAAGACATTTCACAAATGTGAATTCCCATGGTTTGGGGTCAACGCTGTCACATATACTTTGTATAGTATCCGCAGCGGAAGCAACATGGCAATTATTTCCTCTATCTTCAATGGCAGCAGCAGCAGAAGCAGCAGCAGAAGCAGCAGCAGCAACAGCACTACCAATAATACTTTTTATAAGGATGTAGAAATCCGCAGCCACTACATTCACCATCACACTCATTACTATCAGAACTGCTGCAGCCAGTAATTGATATCAACCTACTCTGAGAAACACTGGCAGCACGTAATGTATGCAACCCTCGATGTGGTCTGACGCTAGAACTGCTAGAAATAGCAGTTAAGTCTTTCTACAATCGCATCGTATTGTAACTTCCTTTTTTTTTTGTTTCGAGGCATCATCCAGTCAGGTATGATTGCCTGGCCCGCGAAATCTTTTTTCCAACGAGAGTTCCGGACCCCTGTAAGAAACTCATTTTCATACAGCCAATCAGAGCAGAGCCACCTTTACCCTTTCTGTCTTTCTAGTCAGCACCGTGCATTCCTTACTCTTCCCCTCCCTACTGGTAGACAACAACTTCTCCGTCCTCTAACTACCTGTCGGGCAAACGAATAAATATATGTAAATAATATTTCTTCCTTCTTGGTGTTGATCCTTCGATGTTCACTGGTCACTCAGACGTTGGCACAATAATACATTTGCCCAAACTTAAATGTTGGAGTTATTCCATCATTTTTTTCCAGAAAGATGTTTTAAAAAGTTATAGAGCTTTAAAGTTTGACCATTTTCACCCAGTCAGGCGATAAGATAAGGTCACTTGGTCAAGGAATGACCATGCTTCTTTTCTCTTGCTGTTCTTGTTCACTTTGTAAAACAGTAAGGTGAGAGAGCTGCTAGCATATCACCCTCTGCCCACATTTTCTCCATCCACATCTTTACAAAATCCGATAATAGGTATTATATGCAAATCTATCTAATTACTTGTCTCCTTCTAAAACCAGGCATAATTTGGCGATGGGTCGACTTACAACATCGTTCTCCGTCTTGAGTTTACTTGGTAGAGTGTGTTTTTGTTAACTTGACAACAAGGTCATGGTGAGCTCCGATTGGCTGTATGAAAATGAGTTCATTACTGGGGTCCGAAACTCTCGCTTTTGCCAAACCGCTAAGTTACGAAGAATTAAATACACTAACGCCTGTTGTGAAGTGGTAGTGGAAGACAAACACAAAGACAATCACACACACACACACACACACACACACACACACACACACACACACACACACACATATATACACACACACACATGCGCACAAACTTACGGTGGGCTTCTTCCCGTTTCCGTCTACCAAATCCACTCACAAAGCTTTAGTCGGCCCGAGGCTATAGTAGAAGACACTTGCTCAAGTTGCCACCCTTTGGGATTAAACCTGGAGCCCTGTGGTTGGTATGCAAACTACTTACCACACAGCCACACCTGTGCCTATGTATGTGTTCCTTTTTAAAACCTCCAACA
>NC_142929.1:6107667-6140167 GCF_046866305.1 Octopus bimaculoides
GGGTCGTGTGTGAGCATGTATATGTTAAATAAAATAAGATAACAAGGCCAACGCAATGTGATATCTTTAGGACATTTATGAAGAGAAAGGTGGTCTTACAGCTGTTTCAGGGAAATAAATGATATCCCATCATCATTCTCTGATGAAGAAAAATCCTTGCTTACAAACCACATAGTTCCGGGTTCAGTCCCACTGCGGGGCACCTTGGGCAAGTGTCTTCTACTATTGCGTCGGGCCGACCAAAGCCTTGTGAGTGGATTTGGTAGACGGAAACTGGAAGAAGCCCGTCGTATATATGTATATATATACGTTATGTGTGTGTGTATATGTTCGTGTGTCCGTGTTTGTCCCCGCAACTTCGCTTGACAACCCATGCTGGTGTGTTTACGCCCCCGTAACTTAGTGGTTCGGCAAAAGACACCGATAGAATAAGTACTAGGCTTACAAAGAATAAGTCCTAAAGGCGGTACTTCAGCATGGCTGCAGTCAAATGACTGAAACAAGTAAAAGAGTAAAAGAGTTAATTGTATCAACCTTCTTAGTTGGGGAAAATAAACCTAGCGGTAATTGCTGGCAAGTCTCAGAAGGGGAGATAATTTCAAATAAAAAAATCTCAGACAGAGCGGATGATAATTTGAAATAAGAAAATCTCTCATAGATAATTTATATGTTAAGAGAAAATATAGTGTGTGTTTGCTGGCAACCAGATAACTACGAATAAGTTTTGATCTTGTTTTATCTCATCAGTGTAGTATAGTCTCATCACTGCTTTTATTATTTGACAACAGTTTATCAAAGAAAATCTAGTTATGAAAAGTTTAGCCCACTTCGTAACTAGTTCCGTTCCAATGTGCGACACCATAAAGCAGATGTCTGTTCCTGTAGCCTTCGGGCTGACCAATGCCTGGCTAGTGTATTGGTTAGACGGAAAGTATCGTATCTGCAAGCCCATCTCTACGCATACATACATTCATACATGCATACATATGTGTGTGTATGCATGTATGCATGAATCCGTGTCTATATATGCGTGTGTATATGTGTGTGCATTTTTGTGTTTCTTGCTCAATCACTTGACAAAAAATGTTGGTTTGTTTGGCTACACAATAAATACCGGAGTCGATTTATTCGACTGACATTTTGACCGTTATTTAATGGCTGAAACAAGTAAAAACTACACGGATAAAAGAATACCCAAAAATATAATAACTCATGCAGGCGCATGATTTAAGTAAATGAATTAAGGACTGACGCCAAAAAGCTCAATTAATTAAAATTTCCCTTTTTTTGTTTGGAGAAGCAAAACGTTAACTTCATAGTAATTGGCACTGATTCAAAAAGGAAAGGGAAATGATTTTTAAAACCCTACTAACTTAATTTATATAATTTATTAATGTATACAAGTTTTAATTGAACGCTTTTGGGGGAAAACAATTTTCATGATTCTTTTTCTAACTGTAAACCTCTATCAAAATGTTGGAAATAATTTTGAGTAAGTTATACTATCCGATGGCGCCCTGTAAGACGAAGCATATTAATCGTCTTATCCCCTTGCTTGCAAACAAAGAAGTGGTTCCCCATCATCTATTAAATCGATTTTGTAAAATCATTTCTTAGTTTCCTGAAATTATCTTCCATTTTCTTTGAGTGAGCTTAACAACAATACATAGCGTTTTTATATTCCTTCTCTGACCGAGAGGGGAATTTCTAAGAAAATAACTAATTTTCGTTCTTAGGGGGGAAAATACAATCTTTGTTAGCAGGCAAGTTGACAGCCAAATGATATTCTTAGTGTTAGCGTATTTAATATAAGCTTCAAAAGATTATTTGAACATATTGTTCGATGAATTTAAACAATATTATCGTTGACTAATATCGTTTAAATTGAAATATGTTAACGTTAACTATTCCTAATTCCGTTTTTCATGCGGATAGCGTCTAAGAGAAATTTAATCTCTGAACAATCTGATAAAAGCCTGACAACTGGCAGTTTGACATGTTTGTTCTATTCACTGAAGCATTTTTCTCTCCTCAATCTTCTTCAGTCATGATAGTGTGGTAAACGGTTAACAGAGTCGGAGTAAGACAGACACTGCTATGAAGTGGAACAGTGTGAAGGAGATGGTAGCCATGTTACTCCTTTATCGCAAGTTGTATGTTTACATTAGTAATGAAGCGACACGAACGAATATGGGAGAATCCCAGAGGGATCTGAATCTGTCATATCACTGACGACATTGTCTAGGAACCACAGGAATAATTAATAACTCTGATATCAACACATATTCTTTCCTACTCTAGGTACAAGGACCGAAATTTTGGGGAGGGGGGCCAGTCGATTAGATCGACCCCAATACGCAACTGGTACTTAATTTATCAATCCCGATAAGATGAAAGGCAAAGTCGACCTCGGCGGAATCTGAACTCAGAACGTAAAGATAAACGAAGTACCTCCAAGCATTTCGCTCGACGTGCTAACGTTTCTAGCAGCTCGCCACCTGGATATCAACACATATTGAAACAAATCAAGGATGTATGTGTTCATTCTGCTTGCTAGAAATAACAGCTAAATCTCCCTCAAATCATGCAACACTCATAAAATGTTACATCGGACAATGTGGCTGAGAAAAAAAGCGATAAAAATGTGATAGTACGATTGGAAAGCATTTGGTCATAAGTCTTCTCTATCAGGATCGATATAAGGCGAGATAAAATCAATAACAACCCGCATCGAAGCTGGAAATTGTTTTGAATCAGAGTAATAACAGATACACAAATTGCTGGTCACGTGCTAAATTTTAAAGCCAATATTTGAATGGAATCTCTTGTTGGGAAAACTTGTATTACTCTTTTATTCTTTTACTTGTTTCACTCATTTGACTGTGGCCATGCTGGAGCACCACCTTTAGTCGAGCAAATCGACCCCAGAACTTATTCTTTGGAAGCCTAGTACTTATTCTATCGGTCGCTTTTTGCCGAACCGCTAAGTTACGTGGACGTAAACACACCAGCATCGGTTGTCAAGCGATGGTTGGGGGGCAAACACAGACACACATACATACATACATACATACATACCTATATATATATATATATATATATATATATATATATATATATATATATATATATATATATATATATATATATACGACGGGTTTCTTTCAGTTTCCGTCTACCAAATCCACTCACAAGGCTTTGGTCGGCCCGAGGCTATAGTAGAAGACAGTTGCCCAAGGTGCCACGCAGTGAGACTGAACCCGGAACCATGTGGTTCATAAGCAAGCTAACAAAATAAATTTATATTTTGAAACGTGCTATAGTTGTAGTCATAAGACGAGTGCTGTCTTAATACTTGGGTACACTGAGTAGTTTCCTCAGGGGCCACAAAGGTCCGGAGGCTCAATTCAGATCTATCTATGCTGTGGATTACTGTCAATAAAGACTATAGAGTCCTGAGCACAGATTTCCTCAGTGCTCAGGGCCGATACGTGGTCTGATCAATAAGTATCCGGACTGTTGCTAAAGTAACAAAGCTATAACACGCAGAGTGAAGCCGCTCGGCACAGACTAACCTTCACCCATGTTGTGCATGCGCACTAAGTTTTAACGTTCTGGCTTACTTCCGCTGTTTACAGTAGTGCTTGGAGGGAACGTGTGTAACGTGTGATCGTTGCATTAACCTTGACAGAAAGTTGAGCAAAGAATCAGCATCAAATTTTGCCAAAAGCTTGGCGATACCTGCTCAGAGGCCTACGCTAGGTCTTCAAAAAGTTTTCATCGATCTCGACACAATCAAGGAGATCTTGTGCAACTGAAACCCGAGTGTCGTTTTGGTCAGTTGAAAGCAGTTTTGGCACAAACTTGGCAGACACACATCTCATACCCAAATCTTCAGTGATAATGGACTGAACTGTAACTAATCTGCACATCCTTTTGATGATAACTCGACGATTTCCCCTCACAGATGCACGCACATCTGCGATGTTTTTCTCAGTTCTGCTGGTTGCGGGTCTCTCAGAACATTCGTCAATATCGATATTTTTTCAGCCACTCGCGTGCGGCTCATACACTCCTCTCCATACACATTTTGCAACTTTGCGTAGGCAGATATCGCCATGACAACTTTCTAGGTGATGATCAATGCGACGATCACACGCTACAGACGACCTTCCTACCAAGCACTGCTGTAAACAGCGGAAGTGAGCTAGATCGTTAAAACGTAGTGCGCGTGCACAGCAGAGTTCAAGGTCAATCTTTGCGCAGCGGCTTCATCCTGCGTTTTAGCTTCGTTACTACGGCGAGCTGGCAGAAACGTTAGCATGCCGGGCAAAATGCTTCGCGGTATTTCGTCTGCCGCTATGTTTTGAGTTCAAATTCCGCCGAGGCCAACTTTGCCTTTCATCCTTTCGGGGTCGATAAATTAAGTACCAGTTACGCACTGGGGTCGATATAATCGACTTAATCCGTTTGTCTGTCCCTGTTTGTCCCCTCTGTGTGTAGCCCCTTGTGGACAGTAAAAAAATAAGAAACGTTAGCACGCCGGGCGAAAAGTTTAGATGTATTTCGTCTGTCTTTTACAATCTGAGTTCAAATTC
The DNA here is from genome assembly GCF_046866305.1 of Octopus bimaculoides. Lineage (NCBI taxonomy): Eukaryota > Metazoa > Mollusca > Cephalopoda > Octopoda > Octopodidae > Octopus > Octopus bimaculoides. Next base: position 6,112,266 of record NC_142929.1, read on the forward strand.
CACCGAGGTCGACTTTGCCTTTCATCTTTTCGGGGTCGATAAATTAAATACCAGTTGCGTACTGGGGTTGATCCAATCAACTGGCTCCCTCCCCCAAAATTTTGGGCCTTGTGACTAGAGTAGAAAAGAACTATGGAAACAGTACGGATATTTATTGATCAGACCTAGTAATGCTGTTAAGACGACACTACAGATGATAAAGAGGCAGAAAGCGCGTGACTTAGTGGGTCAGATATTTGACTCACGAACATAGGGTGGAGAGACTGATTCCCCACCTCACGTTTTGTCCTTGAGCAAACACTTCATTTCACGTTGATCCACTTCACTCATTGTAGTATCTGTAATTCAGAGGAGCCAGCCTTATCACATTCTGTGTCGCGCTGAATCTCCCCGAGAACTACGTTAAGGGTACACGTGTTTGTGGAGTGCTCAGCCACTTGTGGAGTGCTCAGCCAACGAGCAAACTGCTCCGTTGACCTGATTAACCGGAACACTTGTCGTAATCGACGGAGGGCCAGTTAACACATGATAGTACATGATAACAGCGACATAAGGCTTTCATATCTTTTCAAACACCTGAATAATCTACGTGACCTGGAATTGGAAACTGAACCACTGATTCAGATCGTTGAAAACTTTCAGCTGCATCTCAACGTCATGGCTTCAATTAAGAGATCTTTCACCTTTGTATCTCTAATCGTATCTCAGGCGCCAAAGCAATATTCTTAAAATACTTTTCTCACACCAGAAAAGTTTACATACTGTTGCTGTTGCTGCTGCTGCTACTACTACTACTACTACTACTACTACTACTACTACTACTACTACTACTACTACTACTACTACTACTACTACTACTACTAGATTCTTGTTAGACATTTCGGGAAAATAGTTTGAAAACACAGTGCTTAACATTTATATATTTGCTTGCTTTATTATGTCTAGACTATCAGATCAATATATTTGAAATGTTTCGTGCCAACGGTCCTATGATATATAGATATTTGCCACTGAAATAGAAAAGTGTAAATGCTATTTTTTTCTTGAAGATGAATTTGTTATTTTATGTGAGTATATATTTGTGACATATTCTGAAAATGTAAAAAATATTTTTTCACTCGTAGACATTTCTCATTATTAGTCAGTTTCTTTTATAAAAATAAAATGTCGCAGATTGTTGGTATGAATGTTGCGTAAAACTAGTTCGTTCGTATTTGGTCAGCTATGGCTACAGTGTCCATGCTCCAGAGGATATCAAATTCAGCGTGTAAGTTTGGTGATCAAGCAGTACAAAGATATTTCATTCTCGCGGGACCCATTTTAGCTAGTTCTATGTTTGTTGTTGTTTAGCTGTCATGACGCAGTGGTCTGTTGTGCAGGACGTCATCCGAGCAATAAACCGCGATCGACAGAGCCATCCTCCCAGTCATGTCGTCTCTGTACCTAACAGAGAAACAAACAACTTGTTCACTCCAGCATGGCATGATAAATCGCAGACAATGCAGGTGAAAGGCAGGAAGTACTGCACTTACTCTTATTACATAACTAACTAAACGCAGGTTTGGCTGTGTGCTAAGCTTCCCCGAGAATTAAAGGGTAAGCTAATTTCAGGGGCTTCAAAAAGTAATGGCTTGTTATCAGAAATTGAAGAAACTAATAAATATGTTCTGGGAACTTTAACAATTCCAAAGTACCGTTCTATATTTAAGAGATGAGGAATTATGTACATTATTTATATTTGACAGATATTTGTCTTCATCTTGTTTGTTAACACGACGTTTCGGCTGATATACCCTCCAGCCTTCATCAGGTGTCTTGGGGAAATTTCGAACCTGGGTTCTCATTCCTAAGGCATTTTTCGGTATTATTATTATTATTATTATTATTATTATTATTATTCAGGTCACTGTCTGGAATCGAACTCGGAATCTTGGGGTTAGTCGGCCACACTCTTAACCACTACGTTATATGTCCGTTGTGTTAACAACAAACAAGATGAGGACAAATATCCGTCAAATGTAAATAATGTAATTTCAAAGTACTTCTGAACAACAGTGATGACATCTGGTGGGTTATAAACTATAGCTTTCGATGAAGGGTAAATTCAGTTAGGTCGATTTCTAAAACACGGTTTTTTAAGGCGGCGAAGCTGGCAGAAACGTTAGCACACCGGGCGAAATGATTAGAAGTATTTCGTCTGTCTTTACGTTCCGTGTTCAAGTTCCACCGAGGTCGACTTTGCCTTTCATCTTTTCGGGGCCGATAAATTAAGTACCAGTAGCGTACTGAAGTCGATCTAATCGACTGGCCCTTTCCCCAAAAATTTCGGGCCTTGTGGCTAGAGTAGAAAAGGATTTCTAACACGTTTATTTTATCAAACCTGGTGGAATGTAAACAATAAAGTCCACCGCGGTGAAATTTGAACTCAGGATATAACGTATAAAAACAGAAATAGCTGAGTATTTCAAAGCACGTTGCACGGTGATCTACCGATTATTTCATCCGATTGCTACCGGGTAGCAATATTGTTTTTAACATTGGTACAAGGTCACCTTCCGCTTTTTTTTTGGAGAGGAGTACTTGGTTAGTATTTGGCTAAATTTATTTTAATGACCGCGATGCCATGAAAAATATAGCCGACCACGGCAATATTCGAAGGCGGCGAGCTGGCAGAAACGTTAGCACATAGGGCGAAATGCATAGCAGTATTTGTCTGTCCTTACGTTCTAAGTTCAAATTCCACCGTGGTTGACTTTGCCTTTCATCCAGTCGGGGTCGATAAATTAAGTACTCATTACGCATTGGGGTCGATGTAATCGACTTAATCCCTTTGTCTGTCCGTGTTTGTCCTCTCTATGTTTAGCCCCACGGTGGGCAATAAAAAAATAAGAAAGTTTGCACGCCGGGCGAAATTCTTAGTGGCATTTCGTCTGTCTTCACGTTTTGCGTTTTCAAATTCTGCAGAGGTCGACTTTGCCTTTTATCCTTTCGGGGTCGATAAATTAAGTACCAGTTACGCACTGGGGTCGATATAATCGACTTCATCCGTTTGTCTGTCCTTGTTTGTCTCTTTTGTGTGTAGCCCCTTGTAGGCAGTCAAGAAATAAAAATCGTTAGCATGCCGGGCGAAATGCTTAGCGGTATTTCGTCTGTCTTTACTTTCTGAGTTCAAATTACGCCGAGGACGACTTTGCCTTTCATCCTTTCCGGGTCGATAAATTAAGTACCAGTTGCGTACTGGAGTAGATCTAATCGACTGGCCCCCTCCCCCAAAATTTTGGTCCTTGTACCTAGAGTAGACAAGAATATTCACAATAACAGCCATAACATCCGCATTTTAATTAAAATAACAAGACGTCATTTTTCTTCTATGCTATCATATACAAAAACGGTTAGACATGGATTATTAAATAAATAAATATATGCCTTCATTTCATTGAGTTAACATGCCAACCATAACTTATTGACTTGTTTCTTGTGCTTCTGCCATTAGAATACTATGAATATTCGTGAATGTTCCCTATAGACCTTCTCAAGTTTTCTACGTATTGTTCAACAAGGGGCTCATTTAGACTAGGTGACATTTTGATCGAGTATCCAGATTGTGAATCCAGATGTTGTCAGTTGAGTGCAGAAATCAAAAAGGTTTGGTGAAATTGAACAGAAGGTAGTAAGGGAAGGCGAAGCAAAACAGAAGTATAATCTTTTCTACTCGAGGCACAAGGTCCCGAAATTTTTTGGGAAGGGGCCAGTCGATTAGATCGACCCCAGTACGCAACTGGTACTTGATTTATCGACCCGGAAAGGATGAAAGGCAAAGTCGACCTCGGCGAAATTTGAACTCAGACGAAATATCGCTAGGCATTTCGCCTGGCGTGTTAACGTTTCTGCCAGCTCGCCGCCTTAAAACAGAAGTATAATGAGAAAGTATGGAGTAAAATGCATGACATACATCAAATATACAGTATAATGTGGATAGCGGAGTAAAAGAAATATTAAAACGCTGCGATGGGTAAATTGTCGCAATTTTATATTTTTAATTTTGCGCATGGGCATTGCTTGTTTTTGATTTTGTCGGCTACACAGTACAGTAGGGTCAGTTGGGCACCATCTGTGAGAAACACAACACCATGACGAAATTCACTCTGCTTCGCATTCACGCCGGAAACTCCAATGCGAACATTTCAGAGTGTTTGGGTGTCGATCTGAGGACAGTGCAATCTGAGGACATGTGCCGAGAGTGATAAAAATCAAACATCCAGTCAACATCATGGTGTTTGGAGTAATCACTAGTGATGGCGACGTCATGCCTTCATTCATCTTCCCACACGACTTCAGACTCAACACGGAGGCCTACATCAAGTGTCTGGAGGAGGTAGTGCTGCTCTGGGTCAAGAGAGTGGCTGCTGGAAGACCCTATGTATGACAACAGGACTCTGCACCATGACACACAAGCGAAAGAACCCAGTCATGGCTGTCAGACAATTTCTACGATCACATCACCCCAAATATCTGACCATCTAACTCTGCAGACTGTAACTCCCTTGATTATTTATAATGTGTGCGAGAAACAAACAAAGCTCTTTGTAACAGCAAAGATGAACTGAATGCAAGGATTATGGCAGCATTCACCAACTTAAACAAGGAGACCGTCCAGAGGAGTTGCAAGAGATTCTGAAGTCATCTGGAGCCGTGGTTGAAGCCAATGACGATTTTGTTGAATAAATTAACTCTTTAGTATTTCAAGATATTTTTATGTAATTTTGGTAAATATATCTGTTAAAATGAGATGTCAGTGTTATTTTCGTTTTTGCGTAATTTAGATGACAACACATTCACCACACCCTGTATATTGAATTTATATTTCTTGAACACAAACTGACAGCAGAAGGAAAAATGCCTGTTCTCTTCCGCTGATTTCAGTCATTAGACTTACGACCGTGATTTGACACCGCCCTCTAGGAATTTATTCAGTTATATTGGCTTCAAAGTTTGGCAAAAGGCCAGCAATTTTGGGCGATGGGGTAAGTCGATTACATTCACCCTAGTGGTCAACTGGTACTTATCCTATCCTCCCCAAAAAGATAAAAGGCAAAGTCGGTCTCGGTGGAATTTGAACTCAGAGTGTAAAGATGGATGAAATGCCGCTAAGCATTTTGCCCGGCGTCCCTACTATTCTGTCAAACCATTAGTTATATTAACACCAGTAGTTGGTCTGTTATCTGTTTCATTGACGCAAAAAAAAAAAAGAAAGAAGACTAAATGCAAAGACAAAGTGGTGTCAGTATGACTACCAGTCAAATACTGACGGGCGAAATGCTTAGCGGTATTTCGTCTGCCGTTACGTTCTGAGTTCAAATTCCGCTGAGGTCGACTTTGCCTTTCATCCTTTCGGGCTCGATTAAATAAGTACCACTTACTCACTGGGGTTGATGTTATCGACTTAATCCCTTTGTCTGTCCTTGTTTGTCCTTTCTATGTTGAACCCCATGTGGGCAATGATAATAATAATAATAATAATAATAATAATAATAATAATAATAATAATAATAATAATATTCACCGGGCTGAATAACAACATGGATGTGCTACACCGGGCTCCCTATACAAAAAACATATCTAATCCAATAACATCGATGGAATTAGGCAACAGAACCGGTGGAAGATTTGAAGGAAGCGGTCTTTTAACGAAGATAATTTTTTTTGTTGATATTTTTTACTCTTAAAAAATGAAATTTCACTGCAATACAAAGCACAGGTCCTCCTATGCACGATGTCTCAATGAAACACGTGCGATCACACACGCAAAACCAACACCGGAAAGTTTACAAACTATATAAAAAAGAAATGGAACAAAATAGTAAGTACATATATTGAATAATTACGCATACACTCGAACGTGTACACAATGATATATACGTTTTGATACCCATAGAACTACACATGCATCTTAATGTTTACACAACTAAGTGAAAATCACAGGACACACTCACGCATACGAAAACACATATCACAAACGAAGCAAAACCAAAACTTTTTTTTTCTTCTTTATTTATTTTCATTTTGTGAACAAACACAGACAGTGAACCATTCATTAGTTTAAAACGCCACACACACACACACAAAAATACACTATGCCCGGAGATAAATCTATCAACAAAAAAAATACAGATGAATACCGATCTGCTAGCCTTAAAAAACTACGCTACGAGCAATGTTTACATGCTGAGAACTCGGTGACGGTGTTGTCTCAAAAAACTGACCCTAAACAGACAAATCCGTCTCCTAATGTCAACGCCAAAGCTCGTCATGCCTCAATGATAACAAGGCAGATCACAAACCAGATTGGTCATCGACCGAATCACGAAGGGCCACTTACTCGAAATAGATCTGCTAGCCTTAAGAAGCTACGTCACGAGAGCTCGGAGACGGTGTTGTCTCAAAAAATGTACCCTAAGCAGACAGATCCGTCCCCTAGCGTCAACGTCGAAGCTTGTTATGCCTCACTGTTAATAAAACAAAATATAAACCGGAATGGTCATAGACCGCATTATAAAGGACCACTTACTCGGATAATGAACCAAATCCGAGACGAGAAATCTGCTACTGGTTCAAATCTTCCCGACACACAGGAGCTGGAAGTACCCCACAACCGGAATATTCCAACAGATGGCCATCCATGCTCGTCATCAAATAACCAAAAGAAAAAGAATGAAAAATGGTCTAGGGAAGATAATAAAGAAGTTCTTACAGCCTTCTATCATGCCATATATTTCCCTACAGATAAATCTAATACTGTACAAACCTACTTAAACTGGAGACAGAAACACCTTGAAGTAAGACCCTACATAGACAGTAACAAACTTGCCAACGTCAGAAGAAACATTATGAAAAAAAAAATTACTAACTGAAGTAGAGATTGACCAAATTAAGCAAGCAGTAAAGGATAAAAAGAATGAAACTGCAGCTAAAGAAGATAGTACAGAGGAAATAATTATAAACCAGCCCAAGGCTGATGAAAATACAGTAATGATTGAAAGAGTTAAGGTAACTGATAGGCAAAGTGAAATACTCTCTGAACCAACCATAAACACTAATGCAGGTGAAAATCAAATAGATGAAGGAAGTCATACAGAAATCGACGCAACAGAACTACATGATCTAAAAAATCAAATCATGATTGAATGGCTGAAAATTAAAGAAACTAGTATGAATGAACGCGACACTCTCCCCAAAATTCGCAATTCTAACCAAAACCTGAAAATAATTGGTAAAATCCGCCTTGCACTTAAGGATATAATTTCAGCTAATGATGTTGATATTACAGATCTCAACCACCTGTACTATGCATCCGCAAGAATCTCAACGATTCTATGTGGTGAAAAGATTAGAAAAAGACAACACTCCCACAAAAAGCCTTCTTGGCAAGAACGCATTCAACACCAAATTAAGCTGCTTAGATCTGACATAGAATGTTTGAAAAACCTTAAATTTGACAAGAGTATCAAACCTACAAAGACCCATAAACTAAAGAAAAAATATAATATGAAAACCATAGTTGACATTGATGCCACCATAGAAACCATCAAGCAAAAGGTATGTGCTAAAGCTGCCCGCATAGCAAGGTATGAAAAGCGTGTTAGATTCTTCCGAGATAATAACATGTTCAAAAATAACCCCAAAAATTTCTACAGGAAGATAGGGAAAACACCAGTAACAATAAAGTCTGTCCCATCAAAAGAAGAAGTGCAAGAATTTTGGAATAAAATCTGGGCAGAAGATAAAGCACACAATGAAAAGGCCCCTTGGATTGATAGAATATCTACAGACCTAGACTCCTTAGAGGAGCAAAAGTGGGAGGGGGTCAGGGTAGAAGATATAAGATCTGCTCTCAGGAGGTCAAGCAAATGGAAGTCTCCAGGAAAGGATAAAATTCCTAACTTCTGGTTGAATGCCTTCACAGAAAGCCATGAACTGCTAACAAAACTTTACAACGTTGTTTTGCAAAATCCTAGTTTGATGCCCTCTTGGCTAGTTAATGGTTTAACATTCCTGCTTCCAAAAAATGAGGAAACAAACGAACCAAAAAATTATCGCCCCATAACCTGCTTAACAACAATGTATAAGACACTAACATCTGTCCTAACCGAGTACACCTATAGTTTTTTAATAGAAAGTAGCATATTCCCTAATGAGCAAAAGGGATGTAAACGTGGATTTTATGCTTGTAAAGATCAGCTACTCATCAATAAGATGATCTTAGAAGATTGTCACAAGCGACACAAAAACTTGTCAATAGCCTGGATAGACTATAAAAAGGCCTTTGATAGCCTACCACATAGCTGGATTAGGAAATGTCTGGAAATGTATAAAATAGCTCCTACTCTGCGAAACTTTTTATCTGTAAGTATGAGATCATGGAGAACCACACTGATGTTGAACAATGACAATGAATCTCTAAATGCTGGAGATGTAAGAATTTCATGTGGCATTTTCCAGGGTGACTTACTATCACCACTCCTCTTCTGTCTAGCCCTAATACCGCTCTCAAAATTGCTCAATGATGCACAGTATGGTTATAAAATATTTGATAAAAATATAAATCATCTCATTTACATGGATGATTTAAAGCTCTTTGCAAAAAATGACCAACAACTCAAAGGCCTACTAGCGATTGTTAAACAATTCAGTGATGACATCAGGATGCAATTTGGCCTTGATAAATGTGCAAAAGCTACCTTTATCAAAGGAAAAATGACAAATACATCTAATGTGAACCTTGACCAGCAAAATGTCATAAAAGAGTTAGAACCAGCGGAGAGCTACAAATACCTAGGGGTAATTGAAGGGGACAATATCAAGCACTCAGTGATGAGGGAAAGGATCAGAAGAGAATGTTATCGCAGGTTGAGAGCAATACTGAAGACAGAGCTGAACGCGAGAAACAGGATCGAAGCGATCAATGCTCTAGCCATACCAGTCGTGACTTACAGTTAACTGGTCAATTACTGAAATATGTAATGTTGACAGAAAAATACGAAAACTGTTGACAATGCATAGAATGCACCACCCTAAGGCAGATATAGAACGTCTTTATCTGCCAAGAAAAGAAGGAGGCCGAGGACTTTTACAGCTGGCATTATCAATGAAGGTAGCCACAATTGGCCTAGACACCTATCTGAAAAACTCTGAGGACTGGATGCTAAAACTTGTCTTAAAATATGAAAGCAAGAAAGCATCTTACTCAGTAACAAAACAGGCAAAGGAATATCTAAGTGAATTCCAATTGCAACAAATTCAAGAATTAGACGAACTAGAAACACCTGCAGAAAAAGCTAAGCGCTTGAAAACCCATGCTAAAATTGCTGCCTTAGCTATTATGACTGAAAAATGGCATGGAAAACCTCTCAATGGCAAATACCCAAAGAGAGCGAATAATGCAGATATTGACAAAGCCCTTACCCACCAATGGTTAATGGCCTCTGGCTTGAAATCAGAAACAGAGGGGTTTATCATAGCAGCCCAAGATCAATGCCTACCTACAAAGAACTACCAGGCCAACATATTAAAGAACGGCAGCTCCCCATTATGTCGTATATGCCAACAACAAAATGAGACCATCGATCATGTTGTCTCCATGTGCAGTCTGCTTGCGCCTACAGAGTATCTCAACAGGCATGATAGAGCTGCACAATATATTCACTGGGTAATATGCAAAAACCTGGACTTGCCCCATGATAAAAACTGGTGGGAACACAAACCACCCCCAGTACTTGAAAATGATCACATTGCACTCCTCTAGAACTTCACCATTCAAACTGACAGAAAGATAGACGCAAATAGGCCAGACATCATACTTGAAAGACTTCAGACAAAAATCATGCCTCCTCATTGATATGACTGTCCCAATCGATATAAACGTATCTGTCAAGACCTACCAAAAACTGAGCAAATATAAAGATCTTGAAATAGAAATTAGCAAAATGTGGAATCTGAAGACGAAAACAATACCTATTGTCATAGGTGCCCTGGGAATGACAGCGAAACGGGCTGATTACTACCTAGATCAGATTCCAGGAAACCCCAAAATGGCTGAAGTTCAAAAAATAGTGCTCATGGGAACTGCCCATATCCTACGTAAAATACTGTCTATGTGATCTCAAATTTTAAAACAAACTCATAATTTTCTTATGGTTTCTTAAACATTCACTTGAACAAAACTGTACAAATACAAATATATGGTACCCTAGGCATAACACCTACATGAACTTCTAACTTGTTGTCTCTTGAGGTCTCTGGGTGAGACTTGGATCCAACTTGTACAAATGCAAAACAAAAGTCAAACATAAAATAATAATAATAATAATAACAACAACAACATCGAAAAATACCTTAGGAATGAGAACCCAGGTTCGAAATTTCCCCAAGACACCTGATGAAGGCTGAAGGGTATATCAGCCGAAACGTTGTGTTAACAACAAACAAGATGAGGACAAACATCTGTCAAATGTAAATAATGTAAATAATGTACATAATTCCTCATCTCTTAAATATAGAACTGAACTAAATACAAAACAACCATCAAGAAGTTGAAGCAGCACATTCCATAGCATCAAAATCTGTACAAAGACCACATCTAATGATGTGATCTATGTGCAGATTGTGATGTTATGAACACAACAAAACTACCACAAACAAAAGGACACCACCTGGACATGCAAGGATTACATATTGTTGCTTCTGAAACTCACAACTTAAATGATGATAATCCCTTTTACTTCGTGTAGTTCAGCGCCATTGTTCTCACTCAGTTCAGCAAGAAAAAGAATTATACAAAAACCACAACACAGGAACGATAACTTCATTAATTCCAACAAAAGAACGTGCAGTGCTATGCTACTACTGCTGCTACTGCACACGTAAATATCGTGGATCACAATGAAAAGCCACTGAAAAGCCAGGAAACTGACTGGTACAAAATCACTAAGAGACGCTCCAGCTTTTGGCCCACAGTCCTGCTGCTTCACGCTGCGTTTTCTACAGCAACAAAAATGACCTCTGTTCCTCGAAGTTGGTTGTGTTATATTCAGGCGCTCTTACACTATTCATCATTCCTCCTCCCATCACACTTGCTGCGCACACCCCACCTCGTCCGCGGATCCTGTATGAACCACTCCATAAAGTTCTTCCTCCTAGAACATTGTCTCTTTGGAATCTCGTCTCCGCTCATGTTTTTCTTGCAGAAGTTTAAGCAATACATTAACGGTACCAATTTCACTTTTTGCAGAGAGCCTACAAAGATCATGCCCCTTTGAACCTGATCCAGCAAGTGAATAAAATCGAACTGAAGCACTCAAGCAGAGTTCATCTTGATCACCTCTGATGTGGCTATCAAGAGAACCTGCAAATTGGTCAAGACAAACAAAAGCAATGCGCTGGACTAAATTATCCTTTACGCATGTCTGTATGACGAAGTACAAAGCAAGTTCTCCACTAGGCTAGGAATGGTTTATATGGAACAAAGGAGCTGTGATTACACCGCATCATTCAACCGATTACCGATGCCCTTGATCAGAGCTCATTCATGTATAAATAACATCACACAAAAATGTTATTTAAAGAGACAAATGCCTCTGAATCAGTCAATATTAATTTTTTTGTATGAACTAAGTGTGCATAATAGGAGGAGAAGAGGATTTTTAATGTTCGCGGTGTGGAAGTCAACCAGTAAGAGGTTTAAATACAAATCATGTTTTTTTAAAAATGTAATTCGATATTCTGAGATACACGATTAAGATGAGATTTCAAAATTCTTAGAATTTCGATTACTCACATCGAATTGAGAGTTAAGTTTTATTTCATTTTAAAAAGAACTGCGTAACCATAGGCATGAGGAAAACCCATGTCCTTTAACTGCTTTAGAGAAACCTGCTTTGTTGCCATCATTCCTGTCAAATCTCCGCTCTAATATTAACTTTTCCTCTTCCTCTCACTGAAATAATTTCTTAGCAGGTAGGAGTGGATCCACGTCAACGAGTAATGACCTACTAGACTTCTATCCGATAATATCGTCCGTAGGAGAAGGGATATCGATGTCTCAGTCCTGCTGTACTACAGGGAACCTCATGGCAAAATCTCCCTCTTACGCATTCTAAGAGACCATCATTTCTATTCTCTCCCAATTCCTGTCATGTACTGTTAACAATGTTCAGCTAGGAAGATAATTCCCTATTTATAAAAACCCTGTAGAATATCACAGAATATAACACTTGAGATGTCTTTCAAAGATACTGTCTTGTTTTTTTATTAATATGTCTTAGAAAACATATACACACCCAGTATGGATGTTTAACCGCCTAATTAAGCAAAGTCAAGTTGTTGATAGTTTGTAAAGGGTAAAAAACCCCTTCGGTCATGAATGACCATAGGATTGCACCTCAAAAGTTACCCTCCTAAGCACAAGCCTGAGTTGGGTTGTTCATGGAAGACCGACAGTCACCCATGCATACCAGCCCCCACCTTCATGCCACCGATGTTATCCAAGGGAAAGGCAAAAGCTGATACAGCATGGCACCAGTGACGTCGAAACTCATTTCTATAGCTGAATGAACTGGAGCAATGTGATAGTTTGACAAGGATTGTTATCGCTTACAGAAAATTCTGTATTTGTTGCGAAGCCCTGTATAATTCGGTTCGTCTGAAAAGTTTCACCACATAAAAGGAACTTTTATGAAAATTTTCTTCACGCATACAAGAATAATTTTCGGTTCTGCTCAGGGCTTCTGTATATTTCCGGTGAGCATAATCTGTTCCCCAGATTCTGAAATTATTCAAACAGAGCCTTCGCCACCATCAGCATATTAAATAAATATGCACCAACATATTCTTTATTCATTAATCCCCATCTTTCAGGATTATCATGTATATGCTTATATCTGTGTATGTGTCTGCGCGTGCACGTGTCTGCCTGTATATATGCATCTATGTGTGTATATATATGAGTGTGCGTGTCTGTGTGTGTGCGTGTGTGTATATATACACACACATATATGCGTATATACACTCACACACATATACAGACACGCACACACGCACACATCTACACGCACACATATATATGTATGTAATAAATATAGATAAACACAACTGTCTGTATATTTGTTTGTTTGTGTGTATGTGTGTATATATGCATAGATATGTGTGTGTGTATATATACACTCACACACATATACAGACACGCACGCACACACATGCACATATATATACGTATGTAATAAATATAGATAACGCAAGTGTGTGTACATTTGTTTGTTTGTGTGTGTGTATATATATATATATATATATATATATATATATATGCATACATATACACACGTATATATGCATATATACACTCACACATATATACAGACACGCACGCACACACACACGCATACACACACGCATACACACGCATATACGTATACATGTATACGCATGTATACGTATGTAATAAATATAGACAAACACAAGTGTGTGTATGTTTTATTTGTTTGTGTGTGTATGTGTGTGTGTGTGTGTGTGTGTGTGTGTGTGTGTGTGTGTGTGTGTGTGTGTCTGTGTGTATGACCATGCAACCTACTTCCTCTTCTTAATTTCTTTGCGGTTTCATAATTTCTTAAGTATCCCATTTTTGCGTAGGCAGCCGGTGCTTAAGCCGGTGGAGTTGCAAGTTCCGAAGACGCCTCTAAACGCCTCTCGGCTCGAGAGATGCTCTGAAAACAATTGATAATATGTATCATGGAGAATATTCAACGCTTCTATTTCTACCCTGTCACAAAACGCCTATCACAAAACCCCTCTCCCCATTTGATGTGAACACACCGTCTTCTATTTAGATAGGAAAGTTTCCATATATACTTGTTCATAATTTCAGCCACACATCCTCGCACACACAAACGTACACTCACTCACACACACTAACAGGCACACACACATATACCGGCACCCTGAAGTACACACAACTTAAACGTTAGCAACACACACACGTATTATGTATATGCATAGATGCACATATATATGCATATGTATATACATGCACGCATATATATACTAGCAGCTAAACCCGGTTTCACCCGGCCTGTTTGGATGATGTGGCCGTGATAGTATTCGGTTAGGCATAATCAATAACAGCGTTTCTCAACCTTATCATTTCGGGACACTGTTTCGATTGGAGCCTCTAGCTATATGAAGATTTTATCAGCCCCCTGTCAGAAAATGGCTTCAGGAGTTGTGAAGAAAGAATTTGTACGTAGTCTGTTTCCGAGAGCTATTCTATTGGACGTCTGTATAATCATTAAAACATTTATTTAATTATGAACATAGAAAGAAATTATACATTAATCTCAATTTTTGTAAGCAGTTATATCCGTAAAAAGATATATGAAATGGACGTGCGTGTGTGTGTGTATGTGAAAGAGAAAGAGGGTGAGAAAGAGAGATAGAGTGAATGAGTGAAGGTGTGCATCATTGACTTACATTGGATGGCACAGCAAGTACGAAGCTTTTACGGCGGCAGATGACGGGTGATTTGGAAGATATGAAGAAATGCCGTCATTTCAGTGGAGCGCTTCTTTGTAGGCGATGTTTCTCGTTTTCCCTTCTGATGCACTAACGTATAGACTTTGTGGCCTGCCAACACGGGAGCATCCAACGAAATGTTGACCGTGGGAGAACACTTGCTCTGTGAGATTTAACCAAACATTTTCAATGATTGACCCTGTGCCTTCTTTATTGCCATTGCAAAGGAGAGTTTGATAGGAAATTGAAGCTGCTTAAACTTGTAGATCGTATCGGAAAGGGAGGGACATTGGAGTTATGAGAACATCTTGACCAACGACTGGTCTATTCAAGATGGTTGCCTGTAGAACACGGGAGTATAAATTTTGATTATCATGCGGAACTTTCCAGGAAGTCCTCTGAACATTCCAGGAAGTACCAACCTCGGAACTTTCCAGGAAGTAGTTCATCCTCGGAACTTTCTAGGATTTCCCCAGGAAATGCCTATTACATCCTCGGAACTTTCCAGAAATTATAGAACTATGATTAACATTTTTCTTTGAAGGATGCATACAGAATATTCTGTAGTTAGGATACCTTTCTTAGCATGTAACCAAATGCTTAGAATTGCATATCAACAAGGGACTAGGACAGAAGCATATATGTAGGCTTTTTCACATCTCCCATTTTCCTTTTCAGCTTTACAATTTATAATTTATTTGTATTGTAATGTTTTTAAAAAAAATTCAACATCTTTATATCATACAGATCTTTCTCCATTTTCTTTCTTTTAATATTAATATGTATGTCTACAATAATCCCTAACATATCGCAGTGACTTTCTCATTATGTGATAGAGATCAACCAGTGGGATTTTTGGGGATTACATAATCCCTAAGGTGGATATAACTTCCTCAAATTGACTGTCAGTGTGTGATGTATATATATATATACGCACACACACATATAGGCTGCAGCGGGATTCCGCATAGTTTCTTTCTACAAAAATCCACTCGTTAAATATTGTTCAGACCGAGGTCATGAGTAGAAGTCATTCCCCCAAGGTAGTGTGCAGTCAGATCAAAACAAGAAGAAGAAGAAAAAAGGAAATGAGTGAAAAACAAACACAAAAACAAAACTGTAAAAGACAGGTGCTGTGATGGCTGCATTGTTAGATTAGTCACTTCTCAACCGTGGTCGGGAAGCAACTTACAGAAGCATACACCTTTGGTAGCACTTCTTTGATTTGCTATTTTTCAATCAGAGCTGTCTTGAGTCGTAACAGAATCTCCAGATAGCTATTTTCTCACCAGTCATAAGGGAGGAGAATTTTTCTGATGGAGGTTATGTGCTGAAATATGTTTGAGATAATTGACATTTCTAATCGGTTAGTTGAAGGAAACATTATCTATAAAACTTGGCAGACGCCCTTATGTGCCTTGTTGGAAGACGGATTCTTTTCATGCAATAACAACGGATTGGAACGATCATAAATATAAACTCAACCGCTAAAAGTTCTCCAAATGTATAAAATTCTGTGCATATACACACATATATAGAAACATGCAAACACACAGTTATGTATGTATGTATGTATGTATGTATGTATGTATGTATGTATGTATGTATGTATGTGTGTATGTATGTACGTACGTACGTACGTACGTAGGTATGTATGTATGTATGTATGTATATATGTATGTATATAGGCGCAGGCGTGGATGTGTGATAAGAAGCTTGCGTCCCAACCACGTGGTTCTGGTTCAGTCCCATTGCGTGGCACCTTGGGCAAGTGTTTTCTGCTATACCCTCGGGCCGACCAAAGCCTTGTGAGTGGATTTGGTAGACGGAAACTGAAAGAAGCCCGTCGTATATATATATATATATATATATATATATATATATATATATATATATATATATATATATTTATATATATATATATATATAGTGTTATATTATGTATTTGTGTATCTGTGTTTGCATCCCGCTACCATCGCTTGACAATCGATGTTGGCGTGTTTACGTCCCTCATAACTTAGCAGTTCGACAAAAAAACCCCGATAGAATAAGTACTACGCTTACGAAGAATAAGTCGTGAAGTCGATTTGCTCGACTAAAGGTGGTGCTCCAGCATGGCCGCAGTCAAATGACTGAAACAAGTAAAAGAAATAATATACATATATATACATACATACATATATACATACATATATATATATATATATATATATATATATATATATATATATATATATATATATATATATATATATATATATATATATAATATGTGTGTGTGTGCGCGTGTGTGCATGTGCTGTTGGAACTGAATCGTACACAAATATGATTCATAATTAGAGATCTGGAATAAATTATATTCATTCCCGGTATCTAATTACCTTCAAATTAGCAATGGCCTACGTTGTATGTTTGCGAAATATGTTAATATTTAATTATAATTAGGATATTCAGCGGACGTTCTCCCCGTCGTCTTAAATATGATACAGTCTCATCTATGTTCCCCTCTATTAATATCATTTATATTTCAAAGGATTTATTTAATCTTTCTTCTATTTGTAAGAGTAAATATTTCTTTATTTCCTCTTACATCTTTGCTGATGTAATGCACATCCGCCATATAACCCACATATCCGATCTGAATGTTTCAGGTTTTAACACATGACGTTTTCATTTCGACATGCTGCGAGGAAGATATGCATTCTATATTAAATTCATAGACACACTTACACAAACACCCATACACTCACTCGTACATACACATAGATATCGTCGATTAGTCGTACCTCTCATTCACTGCTGAAGAAGATAAGACACGCTTGGCTTAATTGCGGTTTCACTCATGAGTGAATAACCATGATTTTTTTCACACGTATCATCCAACACCTTGCACTTATAGCTGTGCCTTGGGAGTATTCTACGACAAGGGAGCAGGCATGGTTGTGTGGAACGATGTTTGTTTCCCTACCATATGGTCCCGGGTTGCGGTATAAGAAATTCCTTTCGATATTTAATTCGGATGTTATTTCTGGTCCCTGAATATTAATGACGCTTAGAAGATTCCAGTAAAATGTTTTACAATTGACAGTAATAAAATCCAGCATGTTACGTTGGTATGATGACTTGTTTACTTCATATAAATTCATAGTTATGTCAGACTGGATAAATATTTGTTCTGAATTTTTAATGACACTCAATTCGAAGTTCACATTCATCTGATAGTTTTTTACTGGGTTTTCCAAAATTTTAGATTTTAAGTTACTAATAGTTCTCGGTCAAAAGATCGCAAAAGTATATTCATGTGCAGGCATTTCTCGGATATAAATATCTATTTGAGGTTATTATTTGGGCTGATGGTTTGCATGTCGGGAAAGAATGCCTGCCATAGCCGTCTTCCGATAGAATTATGTCTCTTTTGTAGTTTAAAAAAAGGGGGGGGGCAATTATATTTGACAACATTCATTAACCGAATGAGAAATATCTATCTATCTATCTATCTATCTATCTATCTATCTATCTATCTATCTATCTATCTATCTATCTATCTACCTATCTATCTAATGTCCATATGTTTCATTTGTGTTTTATAATTCACTCTGCGTGTCTACCCCGAAGGCGTTCAGAAGTCCGTTAGTGGCCTTGATTCAAGAATTACAAAAAAAAAAAAAAAAAATACAAAGCTAAGTTCTTTAGCGTTGATCCACCTTACCTCTACCATTAAGAGATAAAGCAAATTATGTGAACAAAAAGTTGGTATTTCGACGAAAAATATACGACTACTGCTAAATAGAGATTATCTGAAGATAAACTTTATGGAAGACAGATGAATTCAATCAGAAGAATGTGGTGGTGAGCATAATATTATATATCACTTATCGCACATCTTATTAGTATTAAAGAGACACAGTCTGACGGACAAAATGGCATACGACAGGATTATAAACGGGAGAAACTGAATGTAATACATATAAGTAGAGCAGAAATATTTCTTTAAATTTTAGCTGTAAAGGTACATAAGTAATTCAAGGCCTTTCGTCATTATACACATACGACATATATATATATATATATATATATATATATATATATATATATATATATATATATATATATATATATATATACATATATATATATATATATATATATGTATGTATATGTAGATAGACAGATAGATAGATAGATAGATAGATAGATAGATAGATAGATATAGATAGATAGGTATATATATATATATATATATATATATATATATATATATATATATATATATATATATATAGAGAGAGAGAGAGAGAGAGAGAGAGAGAGAGAGAGAGAGAGAAAGATAGATAAAAATTACCGTGAATTTTTTTAGAGACACTTTCAAATTTATCAGAATATTTGGGCTGAAGATTGGAATAGTGAAATTTTCATTCACTTAACCATGAAACGATTCGTATCCAATTAACTAAAGACTTGTTTTGTTTACGCTTTTCCCTCCGGTTTTTTGTTCTATGTGTGCCATAAATATCGCCATCCGCTTTAGAGAAAAATTTGTAGTTTAGAATCAGTAGTTCTTTGACTGCTATTTCTAAATTTTCAGTATGTTGGAGAAGCAACTCAATTGCTAATCCCTGTATATTTATGATGATAAATAGTTTTACCGATAAAGGTTTTTTTCATACTGAACTACTTGGCAAAATTGTTAATTATTAATTCTATTATTAATTGACGATTCTCTGCCCTTATTCTTGTATAGATAGATAAGTAGATAGATAAATAAATAAATAAATAAATAAATAAATATATATATTTATATGTAGATAGATAGATAGATAGATAGATAGATAGATAGATAGATAGATATACACTCACACACATATGTATGTTTTTTGTGTGTGAACGTGTGTGTTTTAATTTTAAACGGAAAACAATTATTCGTTACATATTGTAGAGTCTATTCGTATTCCGTCGTGAAAGCGAATTTCCCGTTTCCATTTTGCATAATCGTTTTAAATAACGGAAACAGGAAAGAAAGAGTAGAGACAGCAGCAAACACCACCTTCAAATAAATGAACTCATAAATGCATATATATACACATACATATATATATACGTACATGCATACATACACACACACACACACTCACACACACACACACACACACACATATATATATATATATATATACATACATGCATATATACATACATACATGTATATATACATACATACATGCATACACACACACACACACACATGTATATAAGAATAGATAGAGATACATTTTTGTTATATTCGGGAACAACTTTAATTTTATGCATGTTTCATCAAATACACAAGTTTAAAGTTTTCTTGTTTAATGCACCCGTTCCTTTCTTAATCTATGTCACTCAAAAGCAACGAGCTGGCAGAAACGTTAGCACGCTGGGTGAAATGCTGAGCGGTATTTCGTCTGTCTTTACGTTCTGAGTTCAAATTCCGTCGAGGTCGACTTTGCCTTTCATCCTTTTGGGTTCGATAAATTAAGTACCGGTTGCGTACTGGGTCGATCTGATCGATTGGCCTCCTCGCCCAAAATTTCGGACCTTGTGCCTCGAGTAGAAAAGAATGTTATTAGGAAATGTTTTCAAAAAATTTAATATTTTGGGTATTGTAGAAGTGCGAGCAGTTTATTGCAGATACATTTTAACGACGACATCTTCTATGGACCCCGGTTGAGAACTAATGCCATAAATCACACTATAAAAGATACAGAAATAATTTATTCTCAAACGCATGATAATGCTAATAAAATAGCATTGGTAAAATAAGCATTCAGTTTTACATTCTAATGATTTTTATCTTTCTTTACAGATTACTTTATTTCCACAGTGGTAAAATTTGTATTAATCAACTCTTTGAAAATGAGTCTAGGTCGGATCCTTATCAAGCACAACAGGCTGTATGGATTTAATAAAAGCTCTTCAGCAACGGAAGTAGAAAGAAATATTCGTTCTGCCTATGGAAAGGAACCTTTAAATGTCCGGAAATACCAACACTAACGTGGCCAGTTTCGCACAGGAAATATTTTCTCTCGCAGATTCCTCTCGATCTGGAAGACCAAATTCTCTCAATATTGAGCTTCTGAAAACCAGATCTGAGGAAAAGCCAAAGCAGACTGCACGAGAATTAGCAAAGCAGCTGAAATTAATTCACACTTCGATCATAAAATATTCCTGAAATTCGAAACCTTAATAGGAAATAAAAGGACAATTATCTCCCTCAAGATTACGACCACGATAATGATCTCTGATCGATTGATTTTTCGATATATATTCTTGAAATTATTTCTCTTATAATTATAAGAAACGACCCCAAAACGTTATATGTTAATTCAAAATAAGAATTGAAATTGAATCGGCAGTTTCCCTCTTACAGAACGGAATGGAATATATATTCAAGCGCACGCACACACACACGCACGCGCACGCACGCACGCACACACACACACACACACACACACACACACACACACACACACTCACACACACAAATAGACGTGTGCGCACACACGCATACATATATATATACGCTCATATAAGTATGTACGCATGTATGTATGTCTGTACAGAAGTTGAACAAAATAACGGTAGCACCTTGTTAAACGGATGTTTTATTAAGGATAAAGTGTTTTGAATGGCACAACAATGGACTACAATAACTGTTGTAATTTAATCATTGATAGTCTGATATGATATTTCGGAATAAAAATTCCTTCTTCAGATATTCCTAGGAATTGATGGATTCGCTGCTATAATCGGTTTTCCAACAGATGTTCTTTTTTTTCTTTCGGAAGCGTCTCAGCAGTGATCTCACGAAGCTCCTTCCGGAATTCCTCATGAGAAGTGGGTGAGGTCGACCATGTCTCGATCTCGTGTGTGCTGGCACATTCGTAGCGCTGCTTCTAAGTTATGTGTTATACGTGCGGCTTTCTTTTTTTCCCTCCTCCTTTTTTCTCTTTTTTTTTTTGTTATAAACAATACATGAGCATGTTATCGAAAATGAACCTACATGCATCGAGATATAGCTAAATAATATATTTATTACCAGCCTCCAGCCTGTTGTCAATTTGGGGCCCTATTCTGTGTATGAGTATAGCTTCCTTAATTCTTAAATAACCCAAATTTCTTTCATTGGCCTCAATTGTGACTGTTATGTTTTTGTCGGTGTTCCGGCATCTGTCTAGATGTTTTCTGAACGAGGAGGCTCTCGTGTTCAAATGTTCTTTGATGCGAACGTGTAACAGTCTTGTTGTGCTACCCACATAGAACTTGTTGCATTTCTTACATTGTATTCTATACACGACAATTATCCGTTGGCATAAATCCGTGTCACGGATGGGACAGTTTGTTAGTGAGCTTTGATTGTTGTGCTTGTTCGTTTCTTTGCGAGGTGTCTTCTCAGAGAGGAGCTAGAGTGGACTAGTATGTCTAGGCTAGTATGTCTAGTCCTTCTCTTCTTATGGCTCTTCGGATAGCTGT
This sequence comes from Octopus bimaculoides, assembly GCF_046866305.1. NCBI lineage: Eukaryota > Metazoa > Mollusca > Cephalopoda > Octopoda > Octopodidae > Octopus > Octopus bimaculoides. Next base: position 6,134,331 of record NC_142929.1, read on the forward strand.
AGTTGGCCAAAGGCCAAATAAATTTTGTGTATGTTTTCATTCACGAGATATTCTGAAGTAATTTCTGGCCGTGTTCTCCAGGTTTGTGGATAGATTTGATGCCAACCAACATCAAAACAACTTCATCGCGATCGATCGAAGTAGTAACTCTGTATGGTCATAAGACCGACTAGAAAAAACAGCCAAATGCTTCTCTGCGAGTATCCTACCGTTTTAATCTATGAGACACACTGGGTAATGTAGTCTTTGTTACACAAACATTCAGGATAGTCAGACATGGAACGCTTCTGATCATGAATTCCCTTTCAAATCTTCTATATCAATAAAGTTGATTTCTTTTGACAATGCACTTGCTCACTTTTTGTACGAAAAGATTACAGTCGTTGGAATCAAACGTAAAATGGCAAATACCCAACCTTCCATATTCATTGTAATATATAATATATTTGTTTATTAAATTTATCAATAATCGAATTCAAAGAGGAATTTGGTCGAGACCTGGTTATTCTTTTAAGAATTTGGCAATCGAAGTGGAAACACTAGAGTTAATTGAACTTTATAGATTTAGAAAAACAAAAATTCGAAAGTCCGTTTTCAATATTCTTATCTATTTTATGAAGACTTCTTAATTCTTAAGTTTTTGAGAAGAGTTAAATATTTTGAATATAAAGTTGGGTGCTTTTCACTTGAAGACATTTTAATAATGTAACATTGTCTTTTAGCTTTTACTTGTTTCAGTCATTTGACTGTGGCCATGCTGGGGCACCGGCTTGAAGAAATTTTGGTCAAATGAATCGGTCGCGGTACTTAGTTTTTTTAAGCTTGGTGCTTATTCGATCGGTATATATTGCCGAACCGCTAAGTTACGGAGCCGTAAGCACACCAGCACTGGTTGTCAAACGTTTTTGGGGCAAACAGACACGCATACACACACGCATACGCACACACATACTCACACACAAACACACAAAACACACGCACATACAAATAAAACACATACATGTATATATATATGTGTGTGTGTGTGTGTGTGCGTGTGCGTGTGCGTGTGTGCGTGCGTATGTATATATATATATATATATATATATATATATATATATATATATGCGTCTGTCCCTGTTGCAATCTGATGCTCTTTAAATATAGATATCTGAAAGAAAAAGAAAGTGCAAGACATTCATAATGCATATGAACGCATCAATATAGACAAGAGCAGTTTTGAATTTGTCATATTACCAAACGAAAAAATAAATAAAATGTGGTGTTTTCATTATTTAGTTCAAGTTCAGTTCCCCACTTTAATAAGAAGACCACTTCCGCCATTGACAAGGCTATCCGCAGGGAAAAAGTCGACATCCTACTGGCCCATCCAGGACCGTCCCTACGTAAACACCTACCGACGAAGTGGTCACGTGCAGCACAGCAGCCCTGCACATTAACGATTTTCCTCCCATTCGTGACACTAGCATGTGCCCACGTACGTGTTTAGTTTAACAGATACGATGCTCCAAATGTAACAACTGCTACATCGGTAGCACAGTACGACCATTCCACGTCCGAATTAAGAGGCAGCTCACTACCAATGCGTTTTCCTTTTGCAAGCAGTTGACCAGATGCGACAACACCATCAAGGAGATAGACGTCTCCATACGGCCTCGGAGAGGAATAATGGTAATCTACATATAAAAGAAGTTCTATTGATCCACCTCCTCAACCGGAAAATTAACAGTCGATCGGAGTTGAGCCGATGGCTCCTATGAAAGCGACACAGCAACAGCGACCAACATAATATATACCACCACCACCACCATCACCACGTGACTATACGCCGCAACACCCAACGGCCGAAAAGCTGCCTACACCAACAGCTGTCAACCTGTTGCTACTGCTGCTAACCCATCACAACATCACATCATCGAACAGATGGTGAGTTGCCAACACCAACAGTTGGATGTTTGTTTACACCAGGGATAGGGAAACCTTTTAGTGCGGTGGGCAAAAATTTCCTAAGCAAAAGGTCCATAGGCGGATCACAGGTTCTAACTCTAAAATCTGTGCAATTCTTGCATATATCCCCGTATAATTTGATGTACATTAATAAAGATAAGTTTAACACATTAAATTAACGTGTAACATCTTCATTAACACCGCCACTGAATCTAGGACGTTTATATTACTTATGTGGTATTCTATATTTTTCAGCTAGAGCGTAGTTGGGTCTCAAGGGAGTGGTATAAACCTAGCAATATGTGTTTTATAGTGAAAACAAAATTTCGATTCAAATGGCAATTACCGGACGATTTCTGACTATTTTAAGTTGTAGTCGAAACGTGACCTATGTCGCAAATAGGTATACGAGTATATCAGCCTGCGGGCACAATAAAACGGGCTCGCGGGCGCAATTGCACCCGCGGGCGGGAGTTTCCCCACCGCTGGTTTACACCAACGCTTGGAGAGTTGATTACACCAACATTTAGAGAATGAATGCTACTGCTAGCATAACGCTGAGGAATTTGAATAGGTTAACCAAGACATTTTCCAGACTTTCTTGCTTCTGAGAGCCTTTGCGCCTGAAATATAAAGGTTTTGTGAAGCTTCCTGCATTGTCAAAAAGCTTTCTTATTTTCTCTTTTCTTTCTCTTCTCCGCTACTATTGGTTTTTGCAGTCATTTTCGTACGTTTGTCATTCAATTTGATAATCGGGTCATTCAAAGTTGCGAAAAAAATTAGCGCCATAAAGTTAGTCATTCCAATTCATTTTTCGATCATTCAGATTCGCACTTCTGTCAACGAATTTAACATTTACATCATTCAAATTAAAATGGCTGTCGAGAGCATTCAAATTAGTCGGAATGCAAGGAAGCGTATTTTTGAGCATTCATTTTTTTTTTCTTTTGAGCAATCTATTTAACACTTTGATCAATCAAACTAGCACGATAGCTGTTTTTGTTTTATCTCATGACCACTCTTATTATATTCATGCGTTTTCATCCATTGTTTATGCTTTAAGCAGTTTATCGTGCTCATGTATTTTCTATGTATTCTTTTATTTTTGCATAGGAACATGTATTTATTGTTAAAGACTTCCGGAATTCGTATTCCAGCCTTTTCAATCTTTTTAAAGAAACTCACAATTACAACAAATGCTCATTTTCTTTGGTTTTCAATACATTATGTTGTGGTATGTGTTGTTCCTTTGCATAATGTCTTGTTGGGAAAAATATATATTTCTTTGATCTTGCAGTTTTCTTTCATCGGGGAAAGGGTGCTATGTACACTAAGATAATTATTGATTTACACTCTTGATAAGGGGAGTTCGTTTGAGAGGATTTCGCCGTCTATTTCCTGGTGGTCGAGGCATCTCGGTAGGTAAGTCTGGGTGTGTCTATACCAACGAACACAATTCTCTGGAGTGATAGCGTCGATGTTACGCCTTGCGACCTGTTGTATGACATGTGCTCGCCATTCATCCATGCTCATGCCGGCTTCTTCTTGAGCTTCCCGGTCGCCAACCCTTTGTTGCAACTCAGCTTGAGTGAGGTCCCACTTGACAGCCGCCTTAACGACAGAATGCTCTATTTCCGTACACTTAAGAAACGGCGAGTAGGGAGTTTCAGACTGATCCGTGGGTCGGCGTCAGTTGGGAACGAACGTGTGACCGCGCGTTGTCGTAGATGAAGTAGACAGATTCATCCGCTAAGAACATGTCGTGATATGCTCGAACTGATTCCGCCAAGAACTTCTCGAAAGAGTTTTGTGTAACGGTATCGTTCGCAATGGAGTGGTGAACCAGGCTGATTTCTTCCGGCGCCGGGAAAGTGACATTGCAGTTTTCCCCAGCTGACGGTTGACAACTCGGCGAACAGAAACGCCTCGAAGGGATCGTCCAAAAGACCGCCTGGTCCAAATGTTGCACCCACATTCATCACTGAATATCCAATGACCGACGACTCCCTCTTCCACGAACCAATGAGCGTACTCATAACGCTTTTCCAGAGTTCTTGGGGGCATTTCTTGCATCTGGGACCCCTTCGGCCATCTTCATAGTTATCAACATCCCATCTAGAGCCTGTGAGATTGCAGACACGGAAACAGGCGGCTTTCCAGGCGTTGCTGCGTCTAAGTGTCCTCTTCATCCGTTGAAGGGTTGCAAATGGGTTGGCATGAATAATCACCCGAAGCCCGGCTCGCGTTTCCTCACCAGCCTTCATATGGTGGGCACCTCTTCTGGGCAGCTTGTCGCGCCTCCCAGACCGCAGGTACGGATCGGGTAGGACTCCTTTTAATGCCAAGTGTCTCTGCCAGTTGTAGGTAATCAATTTGATGACCCACGAAGGCGTCAACCAGCCTTGCCCTATCTTCGTACAATATATGCATGTACCTTACGTGTGGCCCCATGATTACAAGTTGGTGTAAGAGAAAGGGATATAAAATGCAAATGATATCGACCGGTTACGAGTATTGCAACGAAAAAGACTTTCGTGGACAGAAAAATCACATAATTTATTTCTTCCTCGTAGCTATAACATAATAAAAATTGCATGACAAAACCTGTCATTTAAATTTGTCATTTGTAACATTCACTTCTCACATATGTTAAATTAGTGCTAAATTGAATAAATTTATTCCGATCTCGAATGCTCACGCATTCTGACTATTTTGAATGCTCTCGACACCCATTTTAATTTGAATGATGTAAATGCTAAATTCTTTGACCCAAGTGCGAAATTGAATGATCGAAAAACGAATTGGAATGACTAACTACATGGCGCTAATTTCTTTCGCGACTTTGAACAACCCCATTATCAAATTGAATGACAAACGTACGAAAATGACTGCAAAATCCTATACAATGCTATCGGATACTATTATACGTCGCTGGTCACAATGCACTTTACATCGTTTTAGCTTTTGAATGATGATGCCCTGCTGGCTAGGCGATCAGGCGAACATGCTTTGTGATCGAAAGACTAGTCTGTAGCTGGGGGACCCTTTTATAGCCGAGTGGACTGGAGCAGAAGAAAATAAAGTATTTTGTTTAAGAACACAACGCACCGCTCGGTTCGGGAATCGATCTAGCGACCGTTAAGGCAACATCATAACCACTATGTATGTATGTATGTATGTATGTATGTATGTATGTATGTATGTATGTGTGTGAGTTCGTGTGTATGTATGTATGTGTGTGAGTGCATGTGTATGTATGCGTGTATGTATGCATGTTTGTATGTATGTATGTATGTATGTACGTGTGTATGTATGTTTGTATGTATGTGTGTATGTGTGTGAGCGCGTGTGTATATACGTATGTATTTGTGTGCGAGTGCGTGAGTATGTATATGTGTGTGTGTGAGTGCGTGTGTATGTATTATGTGTGTGTGAGTGCGTCTGTATGTTTGTATGTATATGCGTGCACTCACGCATGCGTATACGCACACACACACACACACACACATACATGCACACATACACACACACACACAAACACACACACACACGCACGCACGCACACTCACACAAGTCACCATAAAAATTTTCCCTTGGAGTCAAAAACACCATTTTGAGCGTCTGCCGCACCACGCCCGAATCGCCACCACCATCACCACCACCATCATCATGATCATCATCATCATCTTCGCCGTCACCACAGCCTTCCTCCTCCTCGTCGTCATGGGTATAATAATATACAACATCGACAACCACATTTACACTTCTCTACACAAACCCAAAACAAATCTTTGAAACAAGACGAATATGAAGAAATAAATATAGAACGCAAAATAAAACTAAACAATTAAAATACAAGTGCCGTGCACTTTTATACTCGGATGGAAACA
>NC_142929.1:6145167-6162667 GCF_046866305.1 Octopus bimaculoides
CCCACCAGCACCACTATTACCACCACAAACAACAACGAAGTTTTAAAATGGCAGTGATTTTTCGATTATCTTATATCGTGATAGTGGTCAGTAAAATGATGAAACGAAAGCACTGAACTTAATATATTTGAAGACAATCAGGAAAACGCGTGTCGGCTAAAAGCGCAGTCATATCTTCGTCAAATTACACCCGACCATCTTGAAAAGTCTTGGATATATCGTAGGTGTCCAATACTAGAGAACAGAACCGGTCAATTTTTGTTTTTATTGTCATGTTTTATTTTTCGGTTTGAAAGTGCCTTCGTCATAAGTTTGCTTAATGCTCGCAGCAATCACCAGCATCATCACAAAACGCGTGCGCGCACGCACACATATGTATACATACATATATGCATACACACACACACACACACACACATATATATATATATGAAATATTATATATATATATATATATATATATATACGCACACACACAAGCATATATGAAATATGATATATACATACATACATACATACATATATATATATATATATATATATATATATATATATATAGAAAGAGAGAGAGAGAGAGAGATAGAAAGAGATAGATAGATATCCTTTCTCCTATCTGGCATGGAATGAAGACTTCTTATGATAGCATGAAATTATAACATTATCACTAACTTCTTAGTCATGACTAGCACAAGCGAAACCGGTCGACTATGTAAATAGTTTATATATACATACATACATATAAAGAATAATAATAAATGGAGTAAAACGCATATAATCAATAAGTTCCTTTAATTCCTACATATGTTTCAAAATATATGTGCACTCTACTCCAAAGAAATAAGAGGTGCTGGAATTGAAGATAAATTCATCGTCAGGGAACCAAAATTAAAGTTTAGATAGGAGACGTTAAAATGTAGTATCCAAATCTTGTTTTGGGTATGTCCCCAGAAGTGTACCTTCAGAGCGCGTTCACCACATACGGCTACCATGGCGTCATCCGCAGTACAGTACTTTAGTCGTAATATTTACGCAACGAATTCCTCGGTGCATTTTTAGAATATTGTAAATAATTGATCAGGAAGACACCGTGTACTGTAAGCTTTATTTAGCACGACGATCGTTTCGGCTTACATCTGTAATGCTCTCTACTGCTCCATCAGGTTACATAATGATGAGGTTTCTTCTGCACTGTGGGGTGGATTCGACTTCATTATAATCGTTCCTCGCCCACTAAGGAGCAGTACAGACGTAAGCCGAAACGATTGTCGTGCTAAATAAACCTTACAGTACACTCGGACTTCCCTATCAACCACTTATATATATATATATATATATATATATATATATATATATATATATATATATATATATATATATATACACAAACACACGCACACGTTCACACACATGGTTACTTGACTGGAAAGTACAGCGGGTACTACTTATAGATGCTTACACACACACACACACACACATATGCACACGTCATGTGCGCACGCGCTTGTGTGTGTGAATTTATTAGCTAAATTTTCTTTCTGGAGAACTTTTTTGATACATTCCACCACATTTTGTAATTTTATACTTTTTCTTTACTTTTTGAAATTGATCTGAACAAGTGAACCAACTTTCGAAGACATAAAACTGCTATGTGATGCGAGGGTACTACTTTATACTCACCATGCTAGAAATAACAGCCGAATCTCTCCTTGGATTATAACATACCACTGTCTCAAGTATAAAACAAACGGGACGGACATACTAGATTGTAACAAGAGGTTTACCAGTTTAGGAAGAATATTTAGATGTGTGCACGTAAGAAGGTTTGAAACGTATAAATGCATGTTTTACATAAAGGTAACGATAAAATCAGAAAGCAATGCTTTTGGTTAGCAAACCTAATTTATTCCTTGCTCACACATGAAGTAGCTGGCAGGACAGAGGTAAGCGTACAAGACAACAAGGTGTAGGAGGCATAGGTTAATTCCTTAATACACATCAAGGTAGTTAGCTCTGGTACTTGACTGCAGATCTAAAACATTCAATAACTTTTGAAGTGATAGTAAGGCAAGGTAGAAATCCCATAGCGTGTCGGGCTAGACGAGCCATAAGCTCGTCGATAGATTAGTGTCTACATCTGAATGGGATAAAGTAAAGCAGCGACGAAAGGGAGCCAGATGTTAACATTCCGACATTTAGACAGCGACTGGATAAACCGCATTTGAAAAGCGCGTGCTATTATTCTGGGCGGAAGTCGTCATGTGCATTCCTCTGCCGTTAGCTTTTTTAGAGCGGAGGAACGCAGCACCAATGTGCTGCTATGCTGGGGCGAAGTAATTCGACTGCTCTGCCAATACTATAAGACTCCCTTGTAGTTGTGGATGGATCCCGAAAGTATGAAAGGCAAAGTTGGCCTCGGCGGAATTTGAACTCAGACCACTAAGATGGATGAAATGCGGCTAAACATTTTTCCCGGCGCGGTAACGATTCTGTCAGGTCTCCACCTTAACCCAATTTAATATTGAATCTCAAACTCATGTCAACATATTCGATCTAAATACCGTTTCTCATGAAACTTGAAGCGCACTATAACTTTCGAAGCCAATTAATTGGTCGGATTTCCTAACACAGCTCTAAATTTGCTTAATTAGTAACACTTCTAACCTATCTTATACATTTTCCTGTGTGAATGAGTGGGAAGATATTCATAAGGTCATAAACATTATTTCTGATGTTTCTACATATTCAGTGCGTTTGTCTATATGTTCTATAAATAGGTATATTGCATTTTATTTCAGAATATACAATTCATTACAGAAATGTATTTGTTACACGTTTTACGATAGATTAGAAATTTCTCATTAACATAACACTACAATAAAAGACGCCCTATGTGGCTACTCGACCTATCAACCAAATCTCTCTCAAACAACATCCAATTCTCTCTCTCTTCCTCTTCTTTCTTTCTTTCTTTCTGTGTATGTGTGTGGAGAGAGAGAGAGAGAGAGAGAGAGAGAGAGAGAGAGAGAGAGAGAGAGAGAGAGAGAGAGAGAGAGAGAGAGTGTGTGTGTGTGTGTGTGTGTGTGTGTGTATGTGAGTATGTGTATGGAATATAAATAATATTCAGTTGAATTTGGTACTTAAATTGGTCGGAATAATACATACACACACACACACACACACACACATATGTAAGATTCAGTTGAATTAGGTACTTAGAATTTTTTTATTTTTGCGCCCTTTTAAAGCCTAGCCAGGCTCATGGGCCCGGTTTCCCAGTTTCTATGGCGTATGTGTCCCCCCCCCAGCTGGACGGGACGCCAGTCCATCGTAGCGTTACTCACGAAATAGGAAGAAAGAGTGAAAGAAATTTGGGGCGAAAGAGTACAACAGGGGTCGCCACCACCCCCTGCCGGAGCCTCGTGAAGCTCTAGGTGTTTTCGCTCAATAAACACACACAACGCTCGGTCTGGGAATCGAAACTGCAATCCTCCGACCGCGCGTCCGCTGCCCTAACAAGTGGGCCATTGCGCCTCCACGGTACTTACATTAGGTCAGAATAATATACACAAACAAAAATATCACACTTGGTGCATAACTACCAGCCAAATGATATATTTGCCGTGTATGTAGACAATTAAGACCCAGCCGAGTGAAGAAATTCACTCTTCAGCTATTCAGACATGTTCATTATATTAAATATATGATCCTTAATATTTATGAAGGGCAGATTCCGAGATAGGTGAATAAAATATGAGTAACAGTAGATGTACAGGTGTCAATACATTACGGCCGTTTCTAACGACTCCTTTAATTAATTAATGAAATCATGGAAGACTCTCAAAATAGACAATCCTCAATCAAAATTACTTTCGTTTAATAACACACACACACACACATATATATATATATATACACACACACACACAACTCTGCCATCAAGTTCCACAAAATATTTCATCATCACCGCCATACTTATTTCTATGAGATTACCCGTCGCCATTCTCTTCCTCATAACTACCAAAAGAAGAAGTATCGCTAACTTGAATTTTGAGACGCCCTTTTGTCGAGTATCAATTTGTCAAAAAGGGTTTATTTATAACAGTATTAACACATGGAATAATATTTTACCACGAAAGCTAAAAGACATTTTTTTCGCTGACAAATTTCATAAAATCATTAAAACCCACCTTCTGCTGACCCAAGCTCATTTGTAAACTTCTTTTCTATAGACCTACAGTGTTTCTAACATTTGTAATATTTTATATTTCCAGACTTAAAGAGATTTACTTTCTTTTATACGTTTTTAACTGCCTTGCTTGCATGCAAAAAATGTCTCTTTTTCTTTGTTTCTATAATTATTGACCTATTTATTTTTATGTTTTGACCTCCTACAAACTTGCCCAAATCAGCCACGTTGCCAAAGGGCTTAATCCAATTTTTTATGCAATTTCTGATAAAAAATTTTTGTAATTTTTACTTCTTGTAATCCATGAAAAAAGAAATATCCGATGTCAGTTGGATTAATAAATTTATTTATTATTTATTAAAACATTAGATCTTCCTAAAGAAACCGTTTTCGTCAGAAGAATTCATGAGCTTCAAAATAGGGGACATTTTGGAAAGATGTAACATAGTTTAAAACCCGCGGAGTAAAAACATTTACAGTGATTCTGCTAGTGTTTCAGTTGGCAGATTCATTTATATATATATACATGTGTGTGTATGATGAAAGAAAGAAAATGAAGGATTATGGATGTATAAAGAATTTATTTGCATGATATAAACATGTTAAAATTTTTTATAACAACAATACAAATAAATTATAACCAGTAAAGCACTAAAAGTAATGGCAGATGCCAAAAACCTACATATATGTTTCGATTCATGCCCTAGGTGATACGTAATTCTAAGCATTTGGTCATATTCTAAGAATTGGAATCATTTTCAGCTATATGGGGCAATCCCTAATTGTCGATCTAACATCCTCGAATTGACTATATATATATAAATATAAATAAACACACATAATAATTTTTAAGTATATAATTATGAATATAATTATAATTAAGGTCTCTGGAATGCCAGCACCTTCGCTAGAGGTACATGTGAAATACCTACAATCCACTCTAAATGTGTTCTCAATATATAAACCACAGGTCGAATGCGAGGAAATGAGCAAAAAGATTTACAAAATTTCGGATAATTCTGTATCTGAAGGTTTGATGTTCTGCAATAAAAATTGCTTTGCAATCCTCAGTGGAAATACACCGATAAATATATAAGCAAGAAATACATTTCCATACCGATAAATCCACTCGTAGACACCAACACATACATGCATTTCCCGCATATACATTCCATTTTATACGCTAGGCCATTGATACAATCATTTTTATGATTATATCCTTAACTTATATGTATATATATATATATATATATATATATATATATATATATATATACGTGTGTATATGGTAAATCGAAAAAAGGACAAACACACACAAAAAAAAAAAAAAACGGTGCGAGGACGTGGTACGTGTAACGTATTAGCAGAGGCTCGGGGAAGGAAAGAAAGATGATTTAACGTTTCGGTCTTCTTCGGAAACAGAAGAAAGTCTAATAGAAGGAAAAACGGAGGAAGAAAATCGCCAAGGATTCACATGTGGCTACATTTTGATATATATATATATGTGTGTGTGTGTGTGTGTGTGTGTGGAGAGAGAGAGAAAGAGAGAGACATACATGCTTATTGTACATTTTTATGTTCAAACTGACCAGACCCCCACCCCAGCCCAAAACTGAACGTAAACCTTACAGGGTACACTGGCCTATAGGTGATTACAATCCCAGAATCTAAATCAGTGTGGGGGACCCGAGTATCGACATGAGTGATGATACCTCTGTCCAAGTGCACATTACCAAGATGGCGGTAAAGTGCAGACGACTGGCTAGATGGATCCTGAAAACCTTCAGAACCAGAGAAAAGGAAACCATGATAGTGTTCTGGAGGACATTCGTCCTCAGCCGCTGGTCTATCGCTCCCAACTATAGTCACCCCACTGTGTAAAATTAACAGCAGTTCTTAAAGCAATCCAGTGAAGCTTCACAAACGAGATTGTCTTATTGCAATAGCTCAGCTACTGGGAAAGGCTGAAACAGCCAAGACTCTACTCCCTGGAATGAAGGCGGGCGGAATATGCAATAATATACATCTGGAAGATCCTAGAAAGGATTGTGCCAAATTTTGGCATTGAAACTTACACAAATGCCAGAACAGGTCACCAATGCACAGTTCCAAAGATCTCAGCAATTCAGGACCAGTTAGTTCAACATCCTTGGTTTCAGAGGCCCACAGGTTTTAATATTCACGAGAAGAGGTATGTTAGCTTGACGCTCGGTGAAAAGAGAGAGTTTAACGTTTTGAGCATAGCTCCTCATCGGAAAGGAGAAAGGGAAAATTCCAAAGAAGGAAGCGAAGAAGAAATAGGCAACAGACCACGTGTAGTTACATTGCTGAAGTGACCGGAAGTAGACAGAGATAGGGAAAGTGTTTTGGGGGGACAGGAGTGTGAAGACGGTCAGTGTGTGTGTGTGTGTGTGTGTGTGTGTGTGTGTGTTTTGTGTTTTTGTGTGTGTTATGAGTGTGTGAGGGGTGGGGGTGGGGTGGATCTCTGTGCTCGTGTTTGTTTTTGCGCTTGTGTCGTTCATGCAATTTATTGACCCCGAAAGGATGAAAAGTAAAGTCGACCTCAGCGGAATTTGAACTCAGAACATAAAGACAGGCGAAACACCACTATGCATTTCACCTTGAGTGCTAACGTTTCTGCCAGCTCGTTGCCTCAAAATCCTGTAAATATTGCGCATCTGCAACGGGAGTTGGACGCAATATACAGGTGGACTGAGGAGAACAGCAAGCAGTGTAATGCAGGAAAATTCCAAGCCTTGCAAAGCTGAACGACAAGCAAAGAGGATACACTGGATACAAGATATACAGGATACAGGAGGAATTGCAATCCCTGAACCAAAATCAGTGTATGACCTGGGCACCGGCATCAGCAATGATGCATCTTTCCAGGTGCATATTACCAATTTGGTAATAAAATCCAGAAGGCTAGCTGGATGAATCCTCCAAACTTTCAAAACAAGAGAAAAGGAGAAATGATAATCCTGTGGAGGGCATACGTTCTCAGCCGCTTGGACTCCTTCTTCCAACTATGGTGACTGCAAAATAAAAGATTAACAGCGGAACTCGAAGCAATCCAACGAAGCTACACGTAAAAAATTGTCTCAATGCAACGTATCAGCTACTGGAAAAGACTGAAAGAGTTAAAACTTTTCTCCTTAGAACAAAGGCGGAAGATATGCAGCGATATACATCTGGAAAATCCTGGAAGGCCTAGTACCAAATTTTGGCATTGAAAGTTACAGAAACAGCAGAACGGGGTGCCACTGCATAGTCCCAAAGATCCCAGCATCTCCATCAAAATACAAGACCAGATACTGCAACAGCTTGAGTTTCAAGGACGCACAGCTCTTCAATATCTTTCCAAAATCCCTGAGAGACCTGCATGGTGTGGATGTAGCTGTCTTCAAAACAAAACTGGCTGTCCTCCAGTCAAGGGTTTCAGATGAGCGTACCTCACCTCAGGAAAAACAGATGAAGGCAGCAGCATCAACATCTCTCATTCACCAAATTCAACATACCAGAGGAGGTTTCAAATAATGGTGTAGCACAGCCAACGATGGTGCCCCAGCATGACCACAGCTTTGAAGCTGAAACAATTTAAAGATTTAAAGAGTTAAAGATTTATACACACACACACACACACACACACACACACACACACACACACACATATATATATATATTTAAGGGAGATCGGGCGAAAACGACCTTTCTCCAGCATGCTTAAAGTGCCAAAAACTCCAGCTAAAATATACACGTGGCTGAAAGCGAGCTAGTGAGAGAAAATTAAAAAGACCTCACGTTAATTTTGAATTGGTTGCAACTTCTGGATTAAAGCAAAAATTAATATTTTTCTTTCGTCAGCACAATACACGGATTGGGGAAATATAAGTCCAAATAACGGTACACGGCGTACAAAGCCAGTTCACACGTTTTATTTAATCTTCTCTCATTTGCCCGATTTCAGCCACGTGTATATTTTAGCTGGAGTTTTTGGTACTTTCTGGAGGTATCGGCATTTCAAGCATGCTGGGGATAGGTCGTTTTCGCTCTTGCTCCCTTAATATAATTATTCACATATGTACATTATTATTAATTTAATGTATTAATTGCCTATAAATTTTTATAGCATGCTGACTACTTGATAATAACATTAACGTGATTTTTATCTTTATATTCTTCTATGTGTGTGTGTATGTGAGTGTGGGTGAATGTGTGTGTGAGTGTGTGTGTATGTATATATATCTATGTGTCTGTGTCTGTTCCTCCATCACCTCTTGACAACCAGTGTTGATGTGTTTACGTCACCGTTATATTAGCGGTTCACCCAAAGCACCGGGAGAATAAGTATTAGGCTTAAAAAATAAGTCCCCGAGTCGATCTGTTCGACTAAAACCTTTGAGGGCAGTGCTCCAGCTTGGTCGCTGTCAAATGGCTGAAACAAGTAAGAGAATAAAAGAACACACACACACCATACCACACTCACACACACACACCACACACACTACACACACCACATACACACCACACTCACATACCACACACACACACACTTATATGTATGTGTATGTATGTACGCATGAATGTATGTATGCATGTATGTACGTATGTATGTATGTATGTATGTATGAGTTTGTCTTTGTGTTCGTCCCCTATCACGCTTGACCACTGCTGTTGGTTTGTTTATGTCCCATAGTTTAGTTGTTTATAAACGAGACAGATATACGAATCACACTTTAAGAGTAAATAAAAACAAAAAATAAACAAACCAATACGCGCACGCGCACACACAACGAAGGACCGGGAGTCGGTTTATTCAACAAAACCCCTCCATGTTTGTGCCCCAGTATGGCCGCAGTCGTGCAATTGAAACAAGTAAAAAAATAAACAACACAGGAGTGGCTGTGTGGTAAGTAGCTTGCTTACCAAGCACATGATTCCGGGTTCAAGTTCCACTACATGGCACCTTGGGCAAGTGTCATTTACTATAGCCTTGGGCCGACCAAAGCCTTGTGAGTGGAAATGGTAGATGGAAACTGAAAGAAGCCCGTCGTATATATATAGGTATATGTTTGTGTGTCTGTGTGTGTCTCCCCAGCATCGTTTGACAAACGATGCTGGTGTGTTTACGTCCCCGTGGCCTAGCGGTTCGGCAAAAGAAACCGATAAAATAAGTACTAAGCTTACAAAGAATAAGTCCTGGAGTCGATTTGCTCGACTAAAGGCGGTACTCCAGCATGGCCACAGTCAAATGACTGAAACAAATAAAAAGAAAATACAACCGCAAACATCATTTCTGTGACGCCCTGCCATCGTCCTCCTTTCTCTAATGAACCGATGAAACAATTGGCAAAGAATTGGCCAGGACGGACGTACGTGCACACGAAACGAACGGACGCACGTACGTTGCTCTTCGATCGAACGTTCAGGCAAGAGCAACGGACGGAGCTCCGTAGCTCTTCGATCGAACGTTCAGGCAAGAGCAACGGACGGAGCTCCGTAGCTCTTAGCTCGAACCTTCAGGCGACAGCAACGGACGGAGCTCCGTAGCTCTTAGCTCGAACCTTCAGGCGACAGCAACGGACGGAGCTCCGTAACTCTTAGCTCGAACGTTCAGGCAAGAGCAACGGACGGAGATCCGTAGCTCTTAGCTCGAACGTTCAGGCGAGAGCGACGGACGGAGCTCCGTAGCTCTTAGCTCGAACCTTCAGGCAAGAGCGACGGACGGAGCTCCGTAGCTCTTAGCTCGAACCTTCAGGCGAAAGCAGCGGGCGAAGCTCCGTAGGTTTCAGCTCGAACGTTCAGGCGAAAGCGACGGACGAAGCTCCGTAGCTTTCAGCTCGAACGGGAGTACGTTGTGGCGAAAGCGACGGACGAAGCTCCATAGCTTTTAGCTCGAACGGGCGTACGTTCAGGCGAAAGCGACGGACGAAGCTCCGTAGCTTTCAGCTCGAACGGGCGTACGTTCAGGCGAAAGCGACGGACCGTGTACGACCCTTGCGCCACAGCTCTCGTAACGCGAAACGAACGGACGCACCTACCGTTCGTTTTCGCCAGGAAAACAAACAGGAAAAAAAATGGGTGACGCAGAAAGTAGAAGACCTATAAGTACAAAATTACTATTTAGAGTAAATACATCACTGTTATTAGAATTCTCCGTTGCACAAAAGTTCTCCTTTTATAAGGAAAACGATAAAAATTGAAGAATAAATTTTTAGAAATAGTGTCAGAGACAAGGGAAATAACTACGTCACTGTTACACAAGTTATTTCCCTTTACTAACTTCGTATTTAATGTTTTATATTTTGATTTTGACAATAAGTATTGTAATGAGAATTTTATTAATGACTGTTAGTCTTTTGATTGGCCCGAAATTAGAAAAAGACTAAGCAGATACTTTTACTTGTTGCAGTTATAAAAAGGTGGTCACGCGGGGACACCGTAGTAAAGGGTTTAGTCGGACATATCGATTCTAGTATTTATGATACCAGTGTGTTTTGTTGAACCGCTTGGTTAAGTAGATTGAAACAAGGCAACACCGGTTGCTAAATGATAGTATGGGACACACAAATTCACACACATTGATAGATACATACATAAATATATACGCACGTACGTACGTACATGATGGCTGCCCCATCGTTATCGAGTATGGCTATTGCACGAGACTTAACTGTTAACGGTGCTGTGATCGAACGTGACTTCTTAGCCCAGCTAAAGATCTACGATGTCCTGTACGGAATTGGTAGCTTAAACCTTTGTCGGCAATAGCCGGCTGTAGTTGTAACTGGGCTTTATGTACCTTTGCATGTCGTTTAAGTCCTCCCGCCGAATTGCACTCCCTTCCACATGCCTGACCGATATGATAAGTATGTAGCACAACCACCAGCGGCCTTGTTGTCAGTCATCTGTCTCGCTTTATGACTACGAAGATGACTCTTGAGTCCAGCTTTACTGAGGCACGGTCTTGTACAGACACTGCATGTCAGTGTCATAGGAAGACCCTTACCGTCTGGAAGTGCAACAGCGATGCCCTTCCTGACATCCCTCCTTACTTTCTCATGCGCAACTCGAGATTTCTGAAAAGTAGCTTTCCTCTCATACACAATCCTTCTCCACCTGCTACGGTCAATAGCTTTGCCCTCCCCTGTGTCAGGAGAAATGCTAGCATCTCTTAAGGAAACCTTCAACAACTCTTTATACCCCTTTTTTTGGTTTATGTGAAGGTCGTTCTCCTTTAGCTAACTCTCCATAAAAACGTTGTTTTGTCATCCTTGAATCTTTCATCCTGACCAGATGACCACTCCATCTGAGCCTTTGCTTCAACACAAGAGCTTCTATACTTTCACATCGAGAGCTTTCCAATATCTCAAGATCACTGATGCAGTCCTCCCACTTAATGCCATAGATCCGTCTGAGACACATCTGATGGAGACGTTCCAGTTGTTTAAGGTGGTATCGATATGTGACCCAGGTCTCGCAGGCATAAAGAAGAGAAGAGAGTACACACGCCTTGTATACCTTTATCGCTGTCTTCCTGCATATGTCTCGCCGACTCCAGAGGTGCCAGATATGCAAATATATGCATGATAATACATACATAAAACAAAACATACAAATCTACACATTTACATACATACATACATACATACATACATACATGCATGCATACATACATACACACACACAAACATACATACATACATACATACATACATACACACATACATACGTATATACACATGTACGCACGTAGATGTGTTCTTGCGTGCATGCATACATACATACATGGATGTATGCATATATACATACATACGTACGTACATATGTAAATGAGTAGTATAAGATATGGATTCAGAAAATCCTGCAGCTTTCACAGTAAGTTCCTCGTCTGGACTTGGCTATCAATCCGCATAGTAATTAAGTACAAAATAGAGTGATGTAAATTTCTCGTGTAACTGAAAATCCAGAAAATCCTACCGATAAAACTGTTCTTTGAGTGGTATATAAGTCAGGTGGTATGAGAGATGATAACTACGTAACGTCTATAGGATTACAACCTTTTCGCAGCTTCCTACGTGTAGTATTAATTTCAGTGTACAAGAAATTATGCAAACACGTTTGCATTAATATCATTGTACAATACAATTGCATATTCACAAATTAATGCAAATAAAGCAAACTAGCTTATCAGATCACCATAACATCATAGTTACATGCACGGTTCATCTCTAAATTTACAAATAACATTCACTCTTTATACATACAATGTATGGAAGGCCTGAATTGAACAAAATTACATTGGTTTCGTCATTAAAAGGTGAATAATGCAACCGGTTGTCGAACGATGTCGGAAATGTCATAAGAAGGACTTTTCTCTCGAGTCTGTCGCAGCGCCTACCTTTCTAGTTTCTGTGGCTGAAGAGGAGATAACCATTCCGAAACACGTGCGTCCCATTGTCTGGTTAGGGAGTACTGTGAGCTGACTCGGTGTATTTACACCTGTCAGTCTACTGCAAGAAATTTTCTCCGTGGCAAAATGCAGTGAATGACTTTCTTATGCGTTCAAATATGCCTCAAGCACATTTGAATTGGTTACAACATTGTATACACACACACACACACACACACACACACACACACACACACACACACTCTCTCTCTCTCTCTCTCTCTCTCTCTCTCTCTCTCTCTCTCTCTCTCTCTCTCACACATATGCAACATTTCATACACAAACTTTGGAAGCGATGAATGTGTTTGGTATTTTACAGACCAACAGTAAACTTCGAGCGTTGCTTAGCTCTGAAATCTGCAAAAAGATTGGAACACTAAAGACAGGCCCTTCTTACGATAATTCATCATCATCCAATGACTGGCTGTGTTATTCTCGCCTGTAACACATACATACATACATTCATACATTCATACATACATACATACATTCATACATACATACATTCATACATACATACATTCATACATACATGAATTCATATTCATACCAATTAAAAATGGAGCCCTATGTTTCGTTATTAAATGCTTAAATGGGAATCTGGATAAACTGGAATTTTTGAGGAAAAGAAATCGACCGGCTAATTCGTACATTACAGGCGCAATCTGTGAGTGGAACAGTAAAAATATGCAAGACTTTTCTCAAGTTTCAAATGTGAATTTGTCTGTGTTAACTACATCCCAAAGATGGAGCCTTGTATCTTTGTTGGAAACCGACTCCCTCCCTTCAGTGGAAGGTTTATAATAATTAAAAAAATATCAATTAGATTATAGTTGGAAGATAACAGTTTAATCAAAGTAGCCAGCCTCGGCTTCAACCACGGTCAGAAGTCGGCTCTAGAAGTGGACACATGCGTTCTTCACTGTATCCTTGCGAAAAATTTCGACCACCTCTTTCATCTTGGCCACCAGCTCGGCGTTGGTACTGCAGGTAGAGTACTTGGTGCCTTTCTCAACTGCGCCCCACACATCGTAACGTATGGGATTGCAGTCAGGGGGATTAGGCGGTCAGAAATTGGAGCTGGTGAAGTCGTAGAAATTCTCTGACAACCACTTCTGTCTCTTTCCGGAGGTATTGCTGCCACACGTCTAACCGCCCAGCATCAGCAGCCTCTCTAGCCGGGGTTTGACCACACTCTGCAGCAGCTTCACAACGTTATCTGTTCAAAGATGTGGGTATGGACTCTGGTATTCCGAACGCCTGCTGTATTCCTTCCTGCTGGCTATGGTTTCATAGTCTCCGTTGCAGCTGTCCATCTCATATCTTACTGCTTTTATAATGTTAACAACAGCGACCTGCAGCCATAACGTCGGTATTTTGATACCGTGTGTGAACCATAATGATACAGGTAACTCTTTCCCAATATTCAGATGGTTTCCAGTCCTCTATGTCAGTTAACTATTTCTCAGCTACAACGTTTATCTGTATGCTCATGTTCACCAATGTCGTTGACTGTTCATTGACACAATAAACTGTTCCTGAAAAAAGGAAATATAAAAAAGTCGTCAAATTTACCCCGAACTCCCTGTATATATAATCTCGTAGTGCTAATGCCATTTGACGACAATTTAATTGAATAATGCACCCAGCATACTTTCATTCACGGTGTACATCAAAGCGAAAACAGGTCCCATAAAATTCAAAATTTCCCTGGACAAATCTCTCCAAAAATCCTGGACTAAGCTTCTACAACCGGATAATAACTCTTTGCTAGAATGGGCCATGGTGCGCCATATATGACTAAAAGACTTCACCAGGTGGCGCTATTAAGTTAAACATTACCTGGGCCTGTACTGGCCGAAACTTATCAAAGTTATCTAAGTTTATGGTTGCGGTTTATATAAAACCTGGTGTAAAGTGAATGGGTTTGTGTTAGTTATAGTTTATAGTTTATGTTTTTGGTGTCTCCTATGAAAAGGGAGACATTATATTAAGTAGGTGTTATTTTAAGTATTTTCGTTTGGTGACCCAAATTTTAAGTCTTCTATGTATATCATAAGTATTTGTGTAGCTTCATGAAAGAGAACTGATACGATATCTGCTGTCACTGTCTGTAGAGTTTGAGAAAGTGGGTACAGGTTACTAAGAGTGGCTGAGAGAAATGGCTTTTGATGACGATACATTCGTAGAATTATAAACTTTGGAAGTGTTGTCTTGTCACTAGAATTCGTGTCGTGTATTAAGGTGTTGAGCATTTTTTTGAACAGCGGGGAGTAGAGTTGAAAATTTTACTGATGTCTGAGGTAGTTAGAATGGTATTCGCGTGTGCTTGAGTGTGTGTGTGTGTGTGTGTGTGTGTGTGTGTGTGTGTGTGTGCGCGCGCGCGCGTGTGTGTGTGAGTGTGTGTAAGGAGGAGTGAAACCGTAATGTAGCCTCTATATTAGTGAATAGTGTGGTGGTAGTGTGTAGTGGTCTAAATTCCTGTTGTGATGTATGCATTGTGTACGGGAGTTGTTGCTTTATCCACTGGATCACTAGCCATCTTTTATGAGTCAATAAGGATGTTAAGAGAGACCACTGATACAGAAAATATCATGACATTAAGATTTGTTATATCTTATGTACTTTCTGTATAAAAATGATATCTATTTTAATCTTTCTAGTTCTTGGTGGAAGATCAATAAACGTGTTCAGAGAAAATTGACATGAAAATAATAGCCTGCATAAGTGTTCTTATCAATTTTCTTATTCATTCTATCATGCTGACAACGACAGCTCTCTCCTCCTTAGGTGTTATTTTTGACTAATCAATATATATAATCAATCACAATATTGATGTTATTCTGAAAAATAATTCCCCGACTCTCTCATCACCATCATCAGGGTTCCATACTTTAGCTCAAACGAAATCTTCATCAGCAAGAATCTACTTTCAGATTTGCATTGCGAGTTTGATGTTAGAGAAGGGAAAATATATTCCGTAGGTCATTTAGTTCAGGCTTTTTGGTTTTGATATCCTCTTCAGATAAAAGCTGTCCTCTTCATGGGAAATGGGATGGTGCGATTATCATCGTCTCTTTCGGTAATTAGATCTGTAACTTCTCGCCTTTGTCACTGCTGTTGTTCGTAGACCTGTAACGAAGGACGCACTAAGCGGGTCATCGAAATTTTTTGAATATTCAAATCTACATAGGAGCAGGTATGGCTTCGGGTTCAGTCCCACTACGTGGCACCTTGAGTAAGGTGTCTTCTACTGTAGCTCCGGATCAATCAAAGCCTTGCGAGTGCCCGTCGTATGTGTGTGTGTGCGTACAGTGTGTGAGTGTGTGTGTGAGTGTGTGTGCGCATGCTTGCATGTGTGTGTGTGTGTGTGTGCGTGCGTGCGTGCGTATGTGTGTGTGCGCGTATATATGTGTATGTGTGTGTACGTATGTGCATGCGCACGCGCATGTGTGTGTGTGTGCATATGTGTGTGTGTGCGCTATCAATCCCTTGACAACCGGTATTGGTTTATGTCATCCCCGTAACTAAGAGGTTCAACAAAAGAAACTGATAGAGTAAGTCCCAGGCAATAAAGAAAGTAGTGGGGGCCGATCTGTTCGATTACATCATCAGAGCAGTGATGCAGCGTGGCCGCAGTCCAATGACTAATTTTAGTGAAAGGTAAAAGAAAGATTTATCAAATCTGTGCGTTTTCATAGATGTGTGATCTTGGCGGCAATATTTACCTGCTATTTCTAGCATGTCTTGAAGTGAAATGGCAGCATCTGAGAAATGCAAATGACTCGGGAACAGGACACAACAGCAGTTTTATATTATGCTGCTCTTGAGGCGGTCAGCTGGCAGAATCGTTAGGACGCCAGGCTGCTTAGCAGCATTTCATTAGTCTTTTACGTTCTGAGTTCGAAATCCACCGAGGTCATCTTTGCCTTTCATCCTTTCGGGATCGATAAAGTAAGAACTAGTTGAGCAACGGGGTCGGTGAAATCGACGTTATGATGTCCTTCGCCAAAATTGCTGGCCTTGTGCCAAAATTTGAATCAGTATTATGCTGCACATGAGGCGGCGAGCTGGCAGAAACGTTAGCACGCCGGGCGAAATGCTTAGCGGTATTTCGTCTGTCTTTACATTCTGAGTTCAAATTCCGCTAAGGTCAACTTTACTTTTCATCCTTTCGGGGGTCGATAAATTAAGTACCAGTTGCGTACTGGGGTCGATCTAATCGACTGCCCCCCCCCCCACACCAAAATTTCGGGCCTTGTGCTAATGTAGAAAAGATTCTTTCAGGGTCGATGAATAAGTACCGGTTGGCACTGGAATCAATTTAATCGACTTAGCTCCTCTCTGCTGGTTTGTGTCAAAATTCGAAACCAATTTTATGCTCTCCTCTATGATATTAGATTTCTCCCAATCTCAAAATACAGGGTGGGGCAGATAGGACGGATGTTTTTTAAAATGGCTGTTACTCAGTCTTGGCGGAAGGACATATGTCCGGCAGGTATCATTCGGTCGGTGGTGTCTTAGCATTTTGTTTTCTTTTCAGGTGAAGCCATGGCGCTGTGGACGATAGAGCATCGCGTTTTGCCTACGACAGTTACGTGAAGAATAACGAGTCTGTCACAGCAGTTCAGCGTGAGTTTCGGCGGCACTTCAACATTTACCGAAATCAGGCTGTTCCCACCCGTAACCCAATCTTATGTTGGGTGAATGCTCTTCGTACACGAGGTACACTAATGAACAGAAGACCGGGGGAGGGGAGCGAAAATGGAGGCCAACTTCCAAGAATGTCTTCAGAAATACATCACTGAAAATGGACACCACATGATGGATGATGTTTTCCACACTTGATTTTGACAAATGGT
>NC_142929.1:6167667-6182667 GCF_046866305.1 Octopus bimaculoides
ATCATCATCGTCGTCGTTTAACGTCCGCTTTCCATACTAGCATGGGTTGGATGATTTGACTGAGGACTGGTGAAACCGGATGGCAACACCAGGCTCCAATCCAATATATATATATATATATATATATATATATATATATATATATATATATACATATATTATGAACACATACACACATTTATGAGGTAAATGGGGATTGGGCATTTCAATCGTGGTTTAATTCTATCCGATCTTCTGTTGACTATACCTGTTATTAGATCGGGAAAGAAAGATAAAGAATTACAGTAAACTCTGTTGACCGTCGCTTACTTCCGTGTAAGAGACTTGGAATGTATGAGGAAGCGGAAATTAGTTCAAATTCTTTTTAGGGTGGATGGCAAATGCTGCAAAGTTTCTGTGTAACACAGAAGATGTGGTACTTTTATATGTTCTGAAAATCCCTTATTTAACATAACCCTAGAGATGCTTCTGTTCGTTTCTTACTCTCTCAATATCAAAATGTTTGAGAAGTGTTGTGGCGTTTGGAAGATGTCGACGAGGAGATGGGTTGTGGTTCCGATACAAATGCGGCTAAATAAAGCGCTCTTTAAGTTATATTTATTGTACTGATATGTTTGCTGGTGGTGGCATCAACACAGTAAAACAATCCTTTTCTTTAGGAATTTATTGTTAAAGAAAAAAAAAAAAAGCTCTATATTTCGTTATTGCATGTCGACTGCCTTCTCTCTACGTTTGTCTTTTCTCTTTTAGACACAACACTGGAAAATACCAAATACAATCATCTGTCTCACTCATCAATACAAACCAACTACGAGTGGCGGACTGGCTAGGTTGCCAGCTTGCTTGATGGCAAGTGGGCCCCCTGTGCCATTAGAATCCATATATGGGGGCCCATCATGGGGCCCATCATGGGGCCCATCTCCACATGTTTGAGAATTTTTTTATTCACTCCTGGAAGAATGCATTAATTATTTCAGCCTGGCTGTGTTTGTAGACAGTTGAAAAGAATACTTTTAACAAAAAAAAAAAAAAAAAATTAAATGATAGCATTGTAGTTGCGGGTGGGCCCCCTTAGTCTCCTGGCAACCAATATTTTTAGACCCAGCTTGCCACTGCCTACTACAGAAAGCAAAACCAAAAGTATCAAGAGCTACAGCTCATCCGTAGCACTGAATGCGTCACAATAGAAGACAAGCTAAAGAAATCAAGATGACATATTGTGTTGGTGCATAATTATTGCGGCTTTTTTGAACAAATTTTATTCAACAAAAAAACAAACAAACAATAACAACATGTAATAAAAACACCTTTAAATGATTATTCTGGAGTATATTCACCATCTACTTCAATAACTGCTTCCCATTTGCTTAGCAGATGGTCAGACCGTCATTTTAAGATATTTTTGTTAAATATTGTAATTATTTTTGTTGAATAAAATTTGTTGAAAAAAAAAGCCGCAATAATTATGCACCAATCAAATAGAATTACGCCAAGAGCGACCAAAGTTACTGTATTTAGCTAACAGAGAAAAACATCAATGATAGACAGACAATAGATGAAATCCACCTTAGAGTACACTCGTCCAACTTGAACCTCTCTAAGGAAAACCCACAAAACAACAAAGAATACGCAAAAAAGTATTCTATGCATTATAACATCTTGCATACAATCTTCTGTACATACCTCCTTCCTGATGAAACAAAATTAATAAAAATAGAGCAGCAACTGTACATACGTGAAGTACCGTTTGTTGCCTAGCATGCTTTAATCGCAGAGTCCTTTCATTAGCTGAAATCCAGCTCCAAAAGCCAAGTTCCATATACCACAAGCCGGAGCATTATTGCAGCGATATCGTGAACTCACTTCTCATACACTCAGCTTATATAAGCATGAAAACATTCATAAGCCTAGAGAAAGCTATAATGTCTATGTGTAGGCTATCTCCTACATTCAAGCTAGGCTGCATCACGTCACCGATACGCACAGGGAAAAGGCATCTATCGCTGGAGCAGAATTTGCGTGTATAGAAAAATTTAGGAATAAACGGAACATTGCAACAAATGTATTATTTACTGACTGCTGCATTGTATACCTGTACAGGATGTCGGAGTGTTTGGTGTGATTCTTGGCATGATAGAAACATAACATAATTAGGAAACAGCTTTGCATCAGATCTCATCTTTCGGCTGGCAACAAATGTGCATAGGCCAGCTCAACGTAAGCTGGCTTGGGGCAATAAAACTACAAAAAAGAAGAAAAAAAACAATTAGGAAAGGAAACACTATACAGTATAATCCACAGCCCAACGTTGGGGAAAAAACGAATGCTGTCAAACATTCCTTGCTATTAAAGAGAAAACACTCCCCAAACAGACATGACTCTCACTGGCGGTTTAACAAGAGAAAGAAAACTCTGTGTAATGTTATTACGCATGACAAACAAATATAAAGCGAAGGGAACCGACATGAAATTGCCGAAATATAGAGAAAAGAATTGCCAATGGGGTAATCGAGAGTTAACGGAGACACTATCCACATCTAAAGACAGGGTAAAACGGGAAGTAGTCCAGCTGCCTCCATCTTAGAAAGAAGCCGGCCATTATTCTCCACACGAACCGAAATTTGAACTAAAAAGAGCGACCTAATTTCGCTCTCTTTACTCTGTCCTTAAAATGTCTCTTGACTCATATTTTGTCTCTAAAATTTCAAAGGAAATATTATTGATGCATGACAGACGACATACGACGCTCTAAACAGACGTTCCTTTCCCAACTTGCTGACGATTGAGATCCTATGCGCTTCCAGAAATTGGGTACGTGGGATATTTTTACAATTTTGACTACAAAATAAGCAAAAGACTATATACACACATGCGCGCGTATGTGTATTCGTTTATTGGTTTCAGCCATTTGATTACGGTCAAATTGGAGCAACACCTTCAAAGATTTTAATCGATCACACACACACACACACACACACATTTCGACCGGTGAGTTATGTTTTGATATAAAGGAACACAAGGCGACGCACCGTTCTACGTTCCTAAAAATGAACACGCGCGCACACTCAATTATGCACACGCATATACACACACACATACACATACACATAATGCGATTGCAGTTGAAAAAAACTCAAGTGAGGTACTGCGCAGTGGGACCGAACCCATAGAACCATGTTTTGCGAAACGAACTTCTTCACTATAAAGCTATCTACGCTTGTCAATACAAATAATTGTGTAAATATTAAACTGTAAATATGTCTGTGTGTGTCTGCGTGACGATAAATATATAGTTTCTCTGTATGTATGCGTCTTTCAAAATAGACATATAAGACACAGGAATTACTGTCGTTTCAAATATTTCGTGAGTGTTTCATGACTCAGATCTATCAAAGATATATCTTCTCCTCAATGTATATACACACAAAGATGTTTCTTTGAACTGGATTCTTTTGATCATCCCAGTAAAGCACACACATATTCTATACTAATCGTTATCCGAAGCTGGTTTCGGGCGGTATGTGATATCAATTATTCTAAATTGGTGTTTTTCGATGGTCAGTTATCAAATATTATTTCTTTTGTTAATATTATTTGCAAATTGATAAATATTTTACGGTTAATCCATTCAATTCAATAACTATTTTGGTCGTCTGTCTTATATATATATATATATATATATATATATATATATATATATAATAGATATTGCTTGTGAAAACATCATAAAGAATGATTGTTTAATTTTGAGTTTTATTGTTTTCTGATCTTTCTTTTAATGAGAATTTTAATGATTAACGTAACATCAAACTTCAAAGAAATTGATAATTACACACACACACACCAAGTATGTATGTTAGCATGCATATATGTATGTATATATGTATTTATGTATGTATGCATCTATCTGTTGTCTATCTATCTATCTATCTATCTATCTATCTATCTATCTATCTATGTAGAAAGGGAAGTCTTGTCTAGTGAATGCTTCAAAAAAAGATGGGTGAATGTAGCAAGGATTGCACTTGTGAACGATGGAGCCATCTTGAGCATAACCCTATGAACTAAAAAAAAAATTCTTTTTTAAATCCAAGAAAAAAAAAAGAAAACAAAAAGGCAAAAGAGAGTCACTTACTGTTATAGTTTCTTCAATGAGAATATTGACCAAGGTTACCGTGGTCTTTTCCGTAGGCTTTTCTTTCCACGGCCAAACCTAAACTGTCCTCCCCTCCTTTTACACGAGAACATTACTGTGTGATACACGATCCCTATTGATCGCCCTTTTTTTTATCCCTTTTGATCGAACTACCCCCTTTTCCTTCCTACGATCCCTTTTGATCGACCCCCCCTTTTTTCCCCCTCCCCAAAAGAAAAGCTCTACATTGTATTTGTCCCATCTTCGTTGAGCCCTGTGTGGCTAATAAAAGAAATCTATCTATCTATCTATCTATCTATCAGTCGCTCTCTTTCCCTGCTCTCCCCACCCCCACATGTATATACATGTATATGAAACGAAAATGAGCCAAGAGAACTATCCGAGAACGGTCACTCGCATATATGCAAATAAGAAACAAATAAATGTGTGTGAAATGACCTGCAAGACAAATTATTGATTTATTGCAATTAGCTCCGCTTATAGAACAGGTAGACAAATTATTAGGAAGCAATTGGTACCAACTCCATATGAAAGAAAGGAAAGATAATCTCCAGAATCATGAATCCTCCCAAATCGACATACCATTACTGAAAAGATTCACAGATTGCCTGAAGAGAAGCAGAATAAATATGTGCTTCATGTCATCCGTTGAACTACATCTCGGAGTTAATAAAATATAGGCATCTACCAAATAGTACCACCTCGGCAGAAGCATTTTCAACTAAACCCTAATACACATCTGTCAAGAACAATTAAACTAAACAAGAAATTGAGACTATAGTAGAAAAGCAAACCAAATAAGATAGAATAACGAAAATGAGCGGAGATTCTAACGAGAGGGCAAAGCATATTTAACATAACTGGGAAACTATCCCGTCAGCTGCTGATCATGTGTAGACGTGATCTCGACACTTAAAGACAGTATAAGTCCCTCCGATGGAATCAAACGGCATCAGAAATAATTTTCTTTGGGAATATACAAATTTTTATACTCAGTATACTAGATACTAGTCACTCGTGAGTTTGTACGCATTTATATATATATATATATATATATATATATATATGTATGTATAAATGTATGTATGCATTTATATATATATGCATATATATATATACATACATGCACACACACACACACACGCACATCACTGACAGGATGAGTTTTAATACTGAAGGGCAATAATATTTATATCATACTCAATATGAATGTTCTTTTAGAACGTCGAATACTGCGGTATTTGTTCTGAGAGCAAACATATATCGCTTGTAAACCGTCTAATATAAACTCCGGAAGAAGTGCAGTACGTTGAAATCACAGGATCTGAGAGTTCCAGAAGCCATGCCACATTATTCTCGTCTGCTAAGACTATAAGTGTGCTCTTTGCACTATGCGTCTTTATGACAAATTCTTTTGTGATACATACCCAAACATTCGGCGTTCTAACAAGGCAGCTGCATTGAGTAGGGTATGAAAATAGAAAATAACATGAATAATAAAATACACATGTTTAATCATGACAACAAAAGCAAAACAAACAAAAACTATTCGATCATGAAGACACCAAGCATTAAAAACATGTATCCTCAATGGATATGTTCTTAATATTAAGTTTACAGCCAACATTAATAAAGAAAATCTCACCCACACACTTTTGATTCAAAAATGTATTCTATGACCACTAGCAAAATAACACCAAGCGTAGATATACACAAAAGCTTACAAAATCCACAAGATCATACACTTCTGCGTGTACACAACACACACTATTACTCTAAATATATGTTAGAATACAAGGAAACAAAATTCTAAAGAAATACAAACGACCATGTGCGCACGCACACATACACACATACACGTACGTATAGGCATGCACACACACGAACAGACACGCAAACACACACACACACACACACACACACACACACACACACACACACATACCTTTTCGAAGGAAGAGAAACAAAATTTCATTAAAAAAAAGAAAACGTTTTTTACAAACAAAACAAGACTTCAAGGCCGCTCAACAGTAGAAAATATCACCAATTAAGGATACAGCAATTCACAATAGATATACCTCTAATTAGTTTTAAAACTAACTTCGTTCATAAGCAATGATTCTCAAAACATTTACAATCATTCATATGCGCACACATTCACACGCCGAAACAAACATGTTTTCGTGACACACACTCTCCCACTTACAATTGCGAAAAAATGCAAAGACCACATTTCACACAAAAATAACTTAGAAATTCAACGAAGAGGTTAAGAAAAGAACAGCTAATTGATAAACGCGAAACACATATTAATGAATAAAACAAAAGCACTGGAACACAAACACATACACATAAGCACCAAAGGATATAAATAAGTCGTGAATACCGACTGTAATAGTTCTCACCTGAGGATCGCAGTTACGCGAGGTTCAAATCGCAAGACAGTTTAATTTTCAATAATAAATCAATACCTTTTGACAAGAGGTGGGGAGACACACACACACACATATATATATATATATATATATATATATATATATATATATATATATATATATATATATACACACACACACACATACACATAAATGTGACTGACTTCCACACATTTTCCGTTTACCAAATTAACTCACAAGACATCAGTCTGCCCAGGGCTAGAATAGTAGACACTTGACCAAGGTGCTGTGAAGTGCAACTGAACTCAAAACCACGTGCTTGTAAACTGAGTTTTATAGCCGCACAGTCATTGCATATCCGTGTGTGTGTGTGTGTGTGTGTGTGTGTGTGTGTGTGTGTGTATGCGTGTGGTTTCAACCTATAAATTCGACATAGTTTCTGCTCAAACGAAATATAGAGTCGAAGTCACTTAATTAAAATGCAAAGTTGTACAATCGGCCCCGCCCCCACGTGGTCTATTTAACTAATTTCTATACGAACTACTTTCAGATACAAAATCTCTAAAATCTTTTAGAAATGTTTTCGTATTTGCAGAGAAGATACTCACAGAAGATATGTAAACACGCTTACATCTTGAATGATATTATTCCAAAATCATACACAGATATCTAACAGACACATTTTGATAGAAGAGTAAAATATAGCCGTACAATATTACGTCCAAGACAAATAGAAATTTCATGTTGAAAAATCGTTTTCTTTCATTACTCTAAATAATCAAAAACTATTTCCAATAACTCACACAAAAGCGAACTACTTCATCTGACAAAAAGTGATTTCGCTAATAAATTAGTCTTAGGTATGGGAATCAGAAAATACGTTTGACATATTTCAGCCACTATGCTGCAAGAGAATGAGATTTGTTCAATACACAGAAAAACAAAAAGAAATGCAAATTTTTTTGACATCATTGATTATACCACTCAATAATCCGGCACCTGATACTGAAAGTTATCCGATAATACTCAGAATTTCAGGTCAACAAATCTCCTATTTTGAATGAGATCATCCCGGCTTAAAAAGGAGAGGACAATTAATTTTGATGTAATTAAGGATAGCTACAAAGTCATCGATAAGGAGAGTCAATGACGTATTTCTCCATAGCATTTTAGAAAGTAACAAATTAGGTGTATTTTATATCCTAATATTTGATATAGAATCTAAAGAAGCAGGGGGAGGGGAAGAAAGTATATACACGTCGCACTACTATTGTACGGGACTCAATGCTCTATATCAAAAGCACACAGCGAACTCCTTACCAACCCGAACTACCAATCGTTCACAGTTCTTTATATAATAATGATTCAGTCCAACGTTTTGTCACTTGCGGAGCGGTCGGAATCCTTTCACATCTCTCCATTTTAGAATCAGTCTCACCTATCTTCCCTCCTTTAAAGAATTGAATTCCGCTCCGAGTTTTAATATTTCTTACATTTAGGGTTCAATTCCAGCACTCTCTGATTTTATCATTCTTTTTCTTAACGAACTCAGTTGGTTCTGCTTATTTAGAGTAGTCCACTTTTTGGATAACTCCAAGTTTTTCTAGTCTCTCCAATTCTAGGTTTACCTGTTCTAACACTGCGAAAGGTACAGTTCGCTTTTGTTTCAATGTCGGTTGGTGTTTTCTTGTATTTAAAACTGCGCCTTCTATTTGGTACATAGACATAATTTATCGGATAGAATTTCCGGAAAAATATTAAAATATTTTTTTAATTTGTCTGCGAATTATCTGTACTGACGGAAAAAAAAACATATTTTTACAGAAAAGATTTATGGAGAGGCCCTATAAATTAAACAATTCCATCCAGTCTGTACCGATCAAGTTTATTGTATTTTTTAACACAAAACTTTAGCCTTTAAGGTTTTTCCCGAAATGTAATGTTACTTATCAATTTGTCCTTAACATATATTTTTTTCCTGAAACAGCACGGGCAATTTTTGAAATTTCATTTAATCTAGGCTCCCCGATCTTTTTCCATGTATCTGTGTTAATTATTGAGATGTTGCTGCCTGTATCCAATTGTAACTTTACGTTTGTGTTGTTAAGTTTTACATCTACACATTTTCTTTGAGGCTCGTTCGTATTTTTTGTCACCGATAATCCGTTTACGTGATTTTTTTTCTGTTGAACCGTTCTTTAGGCTCTATTCTACAATGTGACTTTTCATGACCTATTTTACCAACTTTGAAGCGCTTTATATTTTTAAACGGACAGTTATTTTGAAAATGTAGGCCACCGTACCCATAACATGGATTCAGTATTGATATTTTTTGTCTGTATTCTTACTCGTTACCAGTCGACACGTTTGAATCTGAGAACAATCTTTCTCTTCAGTTTTATTTGCGTCATGTCGTAAATTAATAATCCTCTGGCATTCTTCTACTACTGCCTGTAGAGTTAAATTTTCCTCTTGTTCTAATTTGTTAATACTCAGTAACGTATATCGGCATCTTTGTTTGCAGTAAGCCCTGGGATAAAAATTAACGACTTGAACACATCCGGGGTCAATTCATTTAATTTCAATTTCTCACGCTCACTGTTAACCGCTGAGGCATAGGTGACGAACTCTTCATAATTTGTTTGACCAAATTTAATCATTGCCAGCGAGTATTGAACAGGGAACTTTTTTCCCTGAAAATTTTCGATAAAATATTAATTGTTTCCTTGAAACAAATCTCACCTGACTTCTTCAGCAGAATATAATTATTATATTTTTCGTGTTCAGGAGTGGGTAACTTTCTTAAGAGTAATCGTACTTTTTCCTCGTCTGACCAACTTTTACACTATTTGAAGATTTCTTCATATCTACGAAAGTATGCAGAGAAGGTAATCCCTTCTGGATTCTAGCTGAATTCTTCAATTGAGTTTGCTACACTGTTTGGCGAGTTTGAACCTGAAGTATTTTCAGACTCCTTCAACATTAATTCCAGCAACTATTGGTTTTGTTGTTGTAGTTGCTGCTGCTGTAGTTGTTGCTGTAACTGCTGTAGTTGATTTTTTTCTTTGCTTTCGTACCAAAAAAAAAAAAAAAAAATCTAAATGTCCAACGCAAGCTTCGAACAACTCATTGTCACTTTTATATCCTTTATTGGAAATATAATATAAAGAAGCTGAGGAGAAGAAAGAATATACACGACGCACTACTTTTACTATTACACGAGACTCAACGCTCTATATCAGAGGCTTACAACGAACTGTTTACCAACCGGAACTGCCAATCGCTCACAGTTAGAGACCTTATAATAATGATTCAGTCCACCTTTTAGTCACTTGAGGGCTGGTCGGAATCCTTCCACAACAGTATACAAAACTGATGACTTCGTTTTAAAACTGCAAGAGTTCATCTGGACGAATTCGCTCAAAATAATCATCGCAGCGTTAAAAAATTTTCCTCTAAATGACAGTTAAAACTTAACCTGTCAACAGTGGGCTTTCCCAATCTAATTTTCAACTTAATTTTCATTTCCTCGATATTTTGGGGAAGCTACATCACAATCAGTTCTACATAGATGAAAACGTTACTCACCCACTGGCATAAGGAAATATGTATAAACAACAATATGAGAATAAGTACATAATTGTAGTGGTTATATATAGTCAGTACAAAGTGTTGATATGGCGGCGTATGTTATTACAATAGTTCATAAAGCGATGAAGAATAAATTCAACACCTATATATTTACTACATAAAAATATACTTTATTTACTGGTCGATGATGATACATAGAATCAAAATATAGAATCTAGTTGAATGAAGTAATCTATGCAAGAAGGTTCAGAGATAGAAAATGTAGAAATAACAGCTAAGTGGTTGTTTTCAGTTATATGGTGTAGAGAAATAGACGGACATAGCAATGACGCGAATGGCTCTAGGTCTAATCGACTAAGAAGCGAAGAGCAGGGTTAGCAAGATGTTTTTATTAATGGGACGCTATACATTCTAGAAACTTCCAAGAGAAACGCTAAGTTTCTTGAATAATTGAGAATCACGTCTCATGACACAGATGCTTCGAGAAACTTAGAAAAGGGAGGTTACTCTATAAACTTTCTTGCAAGGGAGTCCATTCAACTATTTAGCTACGTAAACCACTACAATATCTTTACATCAAGTCACGTCCACCATAGAACTCAGTTATTGTAAAGAAAAAACATAATGTGGTTGTTCCCTAAATACTTGGAAAAGAATACAACTTAGCATACAAGTAGTATTTCTTAAATGATCACAAAGTCTACTTGCTTTCGTTGTATTCCTGATATTATCCCCAACTAAAATATCTTGAACACTTATGCAGTCCTTGTAGGGCAAATCCCCTATAATAAGATACAAGGAAATCTACTGGGAGTCCATTCGGCCTCTGCTTCATGGAGAACAGTTTGATACTCATGACATTCATTTGAAAATCGTGAAATAAAGAATACTACTTATACAAATAGTCATTAAATTTAATCAGAAATATTTCCCTATCTAGGGAATAATTTCAAACAAACTTACAGCAATATATGTGAATTTGTCCAGCTGTGACACGTGTGTAATGAGTCTCAGAAAATATGATTTTGCCGTAAAAATTGATTGGTTTCAAAAATTATTAGTTGTACTAATTACCTGCACGATATGAGTCTCGTTTATGCATTTTAAGTTTAAATTCATTTATTAGTTTCAACAATTAGATATGCAAGGAATGCAATTTTCATTTATCATTTTCGGCATAAATTAAAAAAAAAACCCCAAAAATTTAGGAGTTTTATAAAAAAATGTTCGAATGTTTTCCAACAGAACCATTACGCTTCTGGATTCATTACAAGAAAGTAAAAAAATACAAAATAAAACTGAGAAACTATTTTCTTTTGCGAGAAATATTTCAAGCAATGAATTTCTTTTCGATGAATCTTCTCACCAATTTATCATCATCATCATCATCATCATCATCATCATCATCATTATTATTACTATTATTATTATTATTATTATTGGTTACTGCTTTCATGACTCTTTTAAACTTTATTATTCCAAAACATAAAGATCTCTGCAGTATGACAGAATGATAAATATTAAATTTCTAGAAATGTGGGATAACTCTTACATCACGCAGTAAATCTTTTCTAAGTATATGAACTAATTGTAGTTGAATTCGCTAATGGAAATTTATTTTTCTAATTCTTAAAAAAAAAAAAAATTATAGAACTGCGTTCCACTGTGAGAAATTGACTTGAAAAATAGAAATTGTTTTGGTAAAGAAGTCACGAAATAATATTTTGTACAACAAAAAGATATCTACATTTTTTACAATTGACGGATATTTGTCCTCATCTCGTTTGTTGTTAACACAACGTTTCGGCTAATATACGCTCCCAGCCTTCATCAGGTGTCTTGGAGAAATTTCAAACCTGGGTTCTCATTCGTAAGGTATTTTTCGATGTTATTATTATTATTATTATTATTGTTATTATTATTATTATTGTTATTATTATTATTATTATTTAGGTCACTGCCTGGAATCGAACTCAGAATCTTGGGGTTAGCAGCCCGCGCTCTTAACCACTACGCCAAATACCCACGCGCATACGGCGTAGTGGTTAAGAGCGCGGGCTACTAACCCCAAGATTCCGAGTTCGATTCCAGGCAGTGACCTAAATAATAATAATGATAATAATGATAATAATAACATCGAAAAATACCTTAGGAATGAGAACCCAGGTTCGAAATTTCTCCAGTTAATTTTGTTTCTAACGTAAGCGTGCCCAAACAAGTCGAATGCTTACACAGAGCAGGCTTTACTGCCATATTATCGAAACCGACCGGGTGAAACCGGGCTTAGCTGCTAGTATATATATATAAACGACATGGTAGCCTCACAATGATTTGGTTAGCCCGGTGTTATTGCCAAAGGTACTATGCAGTGGAACTGAACCTAAAACCACGTAATTGAGA
Organism: Octopus bimaculoides; assembly: GCF_046866305.1. Lineage (NCBI taxonomy): Eukaryota > Metazoa > Mollusca > Cephalopoda > Octopoda > Octopodidae > Octopus > Octopus bimaculoides. The sequence goes on from NC_142929.1 coordinate 6,180,211, forward strand.
AACAAACTTCCTACCACGCAGCCACACTCGTACCTACATTTACGTTTTCTAAAATTCTTGTTTTTTTTTTTTGTTTTGAAGACGAGCCAATATGTATTATCTACAGATGTAAGCTACAACGCAATATCCTTTGATTTGTGAAAGGAAACAAAATGTGTCACAATATTTAATAATATTCCGCCTATCAGACAAAAATAGTAGTCAGTTTTCCATTTAATTTTATTTTGTGTGAATGCTGCATTATATTTGGTCGGTTCTGTTATATTTTAAATGAATTCATCTCATAAAATTTTAAATGTTTCCTGGAGCAATAGCAAATATAAAGCATTATATAGATGATTAGTTGTAACGCTGAAATATAAACAACTTCAAGAAGATATTACAGGAAAATCAAAGTTTAAAACTTTTCACTTTAAAGTAGTTTGCAATAGTATTTAGATAAGACAAATCCGATAAGACGAACATAACAATCTTCAGAAATGAAATCCTTTAAATCGTTATAAGTGACAGGTAACAGTGATTATTACATTCCTTTCACTCCTTAGTTTTGTAGAATCTTTTTACTATCAATGATATTAACTTTCTCCTCGATGACGCAAATCTGTAAGTTAGGGTTAGGGTAGGCAATTTGTTATTTTATTTTAATAACATGCTAAAAATGAACATTTCAAGTCGAGAAGTATTCCTCCAATATTGAATTGAAAGAACAATATTACATTTGTTAGCTTAACGGAATGTGATGGTTCCAAATAAAACTGATGTTGAAAAGATACATATGATCTACAAAAATGTTAATAATGATTTGCTGTTTAAATTTGAATGAAATCCAATACACATACGTAACTGCAACACTTTTCAACAAAACTAATATAGCAAAACGAGTATTGCAGTTAGTTTGACATCATATTATCGACCAAAACCATCAGTTGATGTTTTACACCGCTGATCACAATGCACTTCCAATTTCGTCTAGAATACACTATATTTTTCCATCTTGACACTAGTTGTTTAACAAATTGTCTTCCCATCGTCATGGAGACCATCCAAATGGCCTTTCTCTGATCTCTTGTGTGCCACCCGACAACTGTTGTCTGTGAACGTTGCGACATGTCCGGCCCAGCGGAACTTTTTCTTTCAGTATTCTGCGATCACATCGTTCAGTCAGCTCCGTTCTTGAATGATCTCATTTCGGATATGATCTCGCAATGGTATTTCTAACATGGCTCTTTCCTTGGCCCTTTGTGTCGTACCCAATCGATGTTTTTCTTGTTGTTTTTTCAGGATAGAACAAATTTTACATATAAGACAACATTGCCCAAGCCAGCAAGCGATTGTCTCAGCGGTCACTTCACATGCTTGAAACAATAGCCAAATTGAGAAGTAGATTTAATCAGTCACCATCTGGCGCTAGGGTGTATTTATCGGATTCCCCTCTGTTGCAAGCTTTCAGAACAGGTCTTTGAGTTGAAGACATCCTCGCGCCTCCAGTCTTGGAGGCCCTGAAAAAGCCTACTGAACCTTGCTCTTCCATTTCAAAATAATTAACTGCCGTTTTAAAACGATGACACAGAATATGCTTGAAAAAATGGGACAACCGTAGTTGGAATGCTTTGAATAGGTTCTGCTTGATTCCAGACTGACCTTGGGCTAAAAACAACAGTTCATGTTTCAAGGAAGAAGAAACACATTGTCTCTAACAGTGTTCCACTTTCCAATGAAGAAAAACAACTCTGTAAAGAAGCGAAACAAAAGAGCAACAAACTCACATTTTAAGGATTCAAAGAAATAATATATTTTTCTCATGAGACAGAAGCACTAATCGAGGAGGAGTTAATGTTTTGGCGATTAATATAAGAATAAAACGAAAGTCAACATTTTTTTCAAAATCAATGTCCTGTCTCTCATACTGCATCTTGAAGAATCAATAAAAATAACTGACCAACAATAAGAAAACAAGATTCAACCAAATAAAAAAATGAACCCAAATACTAAGCGAACAAAGACGAACCATCCCACTTCCATTGGGTGCGCGCACACACACACACACACACATGCACATTCACATATCCCTATTACATACGCACACATATATATTCGCACAGATTTGAAACTGATTTATTTTACCAGCGTACAATTTTCTTCATACTATTACCAAGTATGACATCACCCCCTCCTTCCTTATTTATTTATCACCCCTTCCTTTCTCATTCATAAACACAAGAGTACTATTATAGTAGATTTTCTCGGTAACCACGGGAGCTATGAAAAATACAAAGCCCAGCATCACCACCAGATCATTCTACACATCTGTGTAATTTTTCGTGCAATTCCACCCAGCCGATAAAATAAGCACCAGGTTTAAAGAAAATAAACACTAATTCTGTTGTGTCTTTCTCTTTTGGTGCCTTATAATTTAACACACTCACCGGTAAAATTTCCACTCATTTTCTTCTTTAT